>NW_026571047.1:36096201-36103701 GCF_026225935.1 Boleophthalmus pectinirostris
TCTCCTCTGTTCTGTTTTAAACTTTCTCTTTCTTTCTCTCTTTTCTTTTTCTTTTTTTCTTTCTTTCTTCGTATCAACTCAAACATTTTTAAATAATAAAATTAAAGTGTGACAAAGGCGGAGGGCGGGACAGGAAGTGGGCCTTTGTGCCACAGGAAGTGCCGTATCTGATGTGAGCGACGCGTTCGGCTCCAGACAGGAAGCCCCGTTACGCCGCTCGACGTGATTGGCCCGGAGCTGTCCCCTCCCGCTCTCCGATTGGCCGAGAGCTGAGGCGCCGCGCTGCGATTGGTGCGTCCGCGGCAGGAAGTGAGCGGACCGATTCAGGAAGCAATTTTGTGAATAAAGAACAGAGCGAGAACAGTGAAAAGAGTGATTTAGTGATTTGGGCGCAGAAGTGTGAAGTGAGAATGTGACGACCCGCCCAGATTGAACAGCGTGAGATCCAGTCAGCCCGCCGCTCTGTTTATACACAAGGACATGGCTAACCCGCTAACGCCGCGGTCCGAAAGGAAGTGAACACGGGCGCGCGTCCAGCTCCACTGACTCACTTTGTATTGAAAAAGGCTGACCTCTTTTTCTGTAACTGCTGATGTCAGACTCCTCATTCCAATGTCTGTATGAACTCGCTCTTGGTTTTTATTTTATTATTTTGTCGCACCAGATTCACTTTTATAACCGCTGCCGCGATGAGCTTCATTTGACTGGAGCTGGACGTGTCACTCAGGACACGACTTTACACAGTTTCTGTTAAATACAGAAAACTTCCTCTGGTTCGTGACACTGTGCTCACCTGCCTGAAGACGTTGGAGATGCCATCCATGCATGTCTGAATAATCTAGTGATCTCTCCTGGGTCCAATTCAAACCTAGCCAGGCTGGTGCCACCTAGTGCCTCTACTCAGTTTAATTTCTCTCCAGTGACTTGGTCAGGATTCAGTATACACCAGACGATTCGCAAAAACCCCAGAAGTGCAAGTTCAGGCTCCAGCCAATCAGAGAAGAGACAGACATTCTGTTTTGGCAACGATTCCTGAGATCGAGGATTTAAAGTCGGAACAAAGAGGAAGTCTCTGGTCTGGTCTGGGGTCTGGTCTCTGGTCTCTCTGGTCTCTGGTCTCTGGTCTGGTCTCTCTCTGGTCTGGTCTCTGGTCTGTCTCTGGTCTGGTCTGGTCTGGTCTCTGGTCTCTGGTCTGGTCTGGTCTGGTCTGGTCTGGTCTGGTCTGGTCTCTGGTCTCTGGTCTCTGGTCTGGTCTGGTCTCTGGTCTGGTCTGGTCTGGTCTCTGGTCTGGTCTCTGGTCTGGTCTGGTCTCTGGTCTGGTCTGGTCTCTGGTCTGGTCTGGTCTGGTCTGGTCTGGTCTGGTCTCTGGTCTGGTCTGGTCTGGTCTGGTCTCTGGTCTGGTCTCTGGTCTGGACCTGGATCTGACCCGGATCGATGTCTCTGTGGGTTTGTGGTTAAATGGAGAGTTTGAGTTTTGACCTGAGGCTGTGGGTCAAACTGTGACGTTTAAACAGACACAGACACGAGAAACTCTCACACGTGTGACACCCACAGCACCCAACACACCCAAACAGCACCACCACCACACAAGCACCCACACACCACACACCACACAGCACCCACACAGCACCCACACCCACACACCCACACACCCACCACACCACACAGCACCCACACAGCACCCACACACCCACACAGCACAGCACCCACACACACCACCCACAGCACCACACAGCACCACACACACCCACACACCACACAGCACCCACACAGCCCACACACCTCCACACACCCACACAGCACCCACACAGCACCCACACAGCACCCACACACCCACAACACACCCACACACCACACAGCACCAAACACCACACACCACACACAACCCACACACACACAGCACCCACACACCCACACACCCACACAGCACCCAAACACCCAAACAGCACCAACACCACACCCACACAGCACCCCACACACACACACCCACACACCCACACAGCACCCACACACCCACACACAGCACCCACACAGCACCCAAACACCACCCAACACCACAGCACCCACACAGCACCCACACACCCACACACACACACCAAACAGCACCAACAACACCCACACACCCCACCAGCACCCACACACCCACACAGCACCCACACAGCACCACACAGCACCCCACAGCACCCACACAGCACCCACACAGCACACAGCACCCACACACCCACCACACAACGCACCACAGCACCCACAGCACCCCACACACCACACACCCACACAGCCACACAGCACCACACACACACCCACACAGCACACCACACACACCCACACACCCACACAGCACCACACAGCACCCACACACCACCCACACACCACACACACACCCACAAGCACCCACACACAGCACCCAACAGCACCAACAGCACAGCACCCACAGCACCCACACACCCACAGCACCCACACACACACCCCAGCACACCACCCCACAGCACCCACACAGCCCCACCACACAGCACCCACCCACCACACAGCACCACCCAAACACACACCCACACAGCACCAACACCCCCAGCACCCACAGCACCCAGACCCACACACCACCCAAACACACCCAAACACCAAAGACACCCAACACCAACAGCACCCACACAGCACCACACAACACCCACACACCCACCACAGCACCCACAGCACCCACACAGCACCCAAACAGCACCACACACACCCACACAGCACCACACACCCACACAGCACCCCACAGCACACCACCACACCACCACAGCCCAACAGCACCACACACCACAGCACCCACAGCACCCACACCACACACCCACACACCCACACACCGCCACACACCTACAGCACCCACACAGCAGCACCCAAACAGCACCCACACAGCACCCACCAGCACACCACCACAGCACCCAGCACACCAGCCACACAGCACCACAGCACCACAGCCCCACACACAGCCCACACACCCACACAGCACCCAGCACAGCACCCACACCCAACAGCAGCACACCACACAGCACCACAGCAGCACCCACCCACAGCACCACACACAGCACCCACAGCACCCACACACCACCCACACAGCACCCACACACCACACAGCACCCACACACCACCACAAACAGCACCCACCAGCACCCAACACAGCACCAGCACCACACAGTGCAGCAAATTTTACAGCAAAACAAAACAAGCACCTGACCAGTCCATTTAGTCCTGTTTAGCACCTGGTTTAGTCCTGGTTTAGTCCTTTTAGACCTGGTTTAGACCTGGTTTAGACCTTTGTTTAGTCCTGGTTTAGTCCTTAGTCCTGGTTTAGTCCTGGTTTAGACCTGTTCCTGGTTTGTCCTGTTTAGACCTGGTTTAGACCTGTTTTGTTTAGTCCTGGTTTAGTCCTGGTTTACCTGGTTTACTGGTTCTGTTTAGTCCTGGTTTAGTCTGGTTTAGTCTGGTTTCTGGTTTAGACCTGTTTTTTTAGTCCTTTAGACCTGGTTTAGTCCTGGTTTAGACCTGGTTTAGTCCTGTTTAGTCCTGGTTTAGTCCTGGTTTAGACCTGGTTTAGTCCTGGTTTAGTGGTTAGTCCTGGTTTAGACCTGGTTTAGTCCTGGTTTAGTCCTGGTTTAGACCTGGTTTTAGTCCTGGTTTAGTCCTGGTTTAGACCTGGTTTAGACCTGGTTTAGTCCTGGTTTAGACCTGGTTTAGTCCTGGTTTAGACCTGGTTTAGTCCTGGTTTAGACCTGGTTTAGTCCTGGTTTAGTCCTGTTTAGACCTGGTTTAGTCCTGGTTTAGTCCTGGTTTAGACCTGGTTTAGTCCTGGTTTAGTCCTGGTTTAGACCTGGTTTAGTCCTGGTTTAGTCCTGGTTTAGTCCTGGTTTAGACCTGGTTTAGACCTGGTTTAGTCCTGGTTTAGTCCTGGTTTACCTGGTTTAGTCCTGGTTTAGACCTGGTTTAGTCCTGGTTTAGACCTGGTTTAGTTTCCTGTTTAGTCCTGGTTTAGACCTGGTTTAGTCCTGGTTTAGACCTGGTTTAGACCTGGTTTAGTCCTGGTTTAGTCCTGGTTTAGTCCTGGTTTAGACCTGGTTTAGTCCTGGTTTAGTCCTGGTTTAGTCCTGGTTTAGTCCTGGTTTAGACCTGGACCACTGAGGGTTTACACAGACATAATGTGGAAAATCCCAGGAGATTGTCTTTTTTTTTTTTTATTCTCATCATATAAAGTTTTGAGTTGACAGTTTTTGTTCTTGAGTCTCGTGACGATTCCACTTTCAAATATTGATCTATTTTCATCTATTGATCTGAAATTCCTGGTTCGGAGTCTCCTGTTTTTGTCCGTCCCAGATGTTTGTCCCAAAATACGGAGCTAAACATCCCAGCTCGAGCTCCTGTCTCACTTTTTCCTACAAGATTTGTAACTTTCAGGATCAAATTCCACATTTCTTTGATTCCACTCCATTTTTTTTTCTTGTATTTTTTTTTTTTTTTTTTTTTTTTGTATTGTTCCTGCGTTTTTCCATATTTCCCTGTAGTTGTCGTGAGGGCAGCTCCTGTTTGTGGTGGAAATCTCAGGTCACAGAAATGTAAACTGAAGCGTCTCATGCAACTGGACCACACACGGATCGACCCACAGCGCCCCCCACAGGACACACACAGATCACACCACAGCGCCCCCCACAGGACACACACAGATCACACCACAGCGCCCCCCACAGGACACACACAGATCACACCACAGCGCCCCCCACAGGACACACACACACACAGATCACACACACACAGCGCCCCCACAGGACACACACAGATCACACCACAGCGCCCCCCACAGGACACACAGGGGAAGTCTGTAAAAAAAAATAAAAAAAATACAGTTTTTAAACTCCACACACTAGAATCATTTGGATCGTTTCAGATCTGGAATTGCCGATTTCTCCTGAACTAAAGGAAAATGGAGCTAAGTTGAAAACCACCCCCATGACATCACAACGTGGAACAGAGCGTTTTGAGCTTTGAAGATGTCACAGACTAATAAATAAATAAAAAGTTACTAAAACATGTCACAGGAGTCAGTTTTGTGTGATTTACTGTAGACAGGACCTTTAATGTTTTTAAAGGTATTTTTTCAGTTTTGTTCAAGTGGAGATATTTAGTTTAGACTAGAATGTTCCGTAGCGCAGCATTAACCTCCTCAGACCTGCACTCTTGTGTGGCATGTTTTATTGATTTCTTTTTGTTATTTGATTAAATTCAATTAAATTATTATTATTATTATTATTATATTTACAACTAAATCTGTGAGAACCACCAGGAAAAGCCTGTGTGTATCTGTGTGTGTGTGTGTGTGTGTGTGTGTGTGTGTGTGTGTGTGTGTGTGTGTGTGTGTGTGTGTGTGTGTGTGTGTGTGTGTGTGTGTGTGTGTGTGTGTGTGTGTGTGTGTGTGTGTGTGTGTGTGTGTGTGTGTGTGTGTGTGTGTGTGTGTGTGTATCTGTGTGTGTGTGTGTGTGTGTGTGTGTGTGTGTGTGTGTGTGTGTGTGTGTGTGTGTGTGTGTGTGTGTGTGTGTGTGTGTGTGTGTGTGTATGTGTGTGTGTGTGTGTGTGTGTGTGTGTGTGTGTGTGTGTGTGTGTGTGTGTATGTAATTTATTGTAATTGTAATCTTTGTAAAGTTTTGTGATCAGTCTTTAGAAGTAACCACATCGTTTCTGAAACTCTGTCACGAGCAGGTTTGGGGTCATATGAGTTTTTTCTTCTTCCTTTTTGAGAAATCTGCTTTTCTCTTGTTCACACTGTTTATGTAATAAATATGATTATTGTTTCTCTCTCAGCACAAACTTGAAATAAAAACAAATCACTCAGTCAGTCTTGATGGGACTTGATGAATGAATGATATATACATGACATAACACATAGTGTACAGAAACATCTGTCAGAGTCGGGCTGGAAACCCCAGATAAGGTGGGAAACACCTCCAAAGTTTGGAGAATCAAGATCTGTGGACTTCAGATACAGACTCAGATGAGATGAACCAACCAGACATAGTGGTGGTGGAGAAGAAACAGACAAGCGTGTGTTGACTGCAATACCGAGGATTTTCAGGAAAAAGGAACACGAGAACTAGAGAAATCCATCAAGGAGGAGCTGGAAGAGTCTGGAAAAAATCAATCGGACTGTAAAATAAGAAAAACAGATATTTAATACTATATGAAAAAAAAAGAAACACATTTTATATATATATAATATATATGTGCACATATGATATTTAAAACATGAATTTTATGTTTTAATCTTTTTGATGAAACACAATAAAGTCACAAATGAATAATGATTTGTAAAAACTATTTATGAAGTGTCTGAACAACTGGAAATGTGTTGGACATGTTTGTGCACAGATGTGGACGCCAGGTCCCAGGAGGACACACCTGTGTATGTCTTGCTTTTTTTTGTTGTTGTTGTTTTTTGTTTTTTCTACAGAAGTTGTAATTACTCAGAAAAACACACACGCACACACACATTCTTCTTATGTAGATGAGGTCACCGCTCCACAGATCTGAACAATGAATCAGAGTCAATCACTTACAGTACGTGGATGACCTCAGCTTCCCCTCTGCTCCTCACAAGGCCACAACTGTTCTAAACTGTGCTTAACTGTTCTAAACTGTTCTAATCTGTGCTTAAACGTTCGCCTCTTTAGGTCTAAGTGAGTTAAACGCTCCTTTAAAGTGACGCTAACAGCCCCTTACACACACACACACACACACACACACACACACACACACACACACACAGACACACACCACACACACACACACACACACACACACACACACAGACACACACATGAGGTCATTCTTCACCTGCCCAGAACAACGCCTCTGTCCTCTGTCCCTCTGTAACTCTGATCTAATGTGATGAAATGTTCCGCAGTGGAGCTTTCGAGTGACACTGAAGTTGTTGTGAAGGAACAGCTGTTTAAAAGTGAAAATGCAAACAACTATCAGGATAAGATTTCAAAATGTAGATATTTTATATTTTTGCAGGTTAAACTGTTAGACATGTGTCTGTAAACATCTGTAAACTGAACAAATGTCTCTGTGTCTGTGCAAATATCAACGTCATGAAATCCATTTTTAATTTTAATTGTAGAATGAGTCTGAGTGAACAAGTTCCTTCTGTTTTATTCATGATCGTCACATGAGTTTAGTTCAGTTTGTCACTAAAGCCTCGTCCTTGTTGTTTCCTTTAAGTTTTGTTCTTTCTTCTCTTGATCGTTGTGGATAAATTCTTCATGTTAGAATCTTTCTCCTTTGTGGAGTTTGTTGGTTGAAGATTTGGTGATGGAGCAGATTTATGAAACTTACACACACATTTACACACACATTTACACACACACACATTTACACACACACACATTTACACACACATTTTACACACACATTTACACACATTTACACACACACATTTACACACACATTTACACACACATTTACACACACATTTAC
>NW_026571047.1:36111201-36176201 GCF_026225935.1 Boleophthalmus pectinirostris
GTGTGTGTGTGTGTGTGTGTGTGTGTGCGTGTGCGTGTGTGTGTGTGTGTGTGTGTGTGTGTGTTTGTGTTTTCTGGTCACACATGTAAATCTCCTGTAGATCAATGAGACGCTCCGTTAAACAGTTAAAGCTCACTGACCTTTACATACATTAGATATACAGTATGTGTCAGATGCCCTCCCACCCTCCTATATCCCTGTGTGTGTCAGATGCATCAGATGCCCTCCCCTCCTCCCCTGTGTGTGTGTGTCAGATGCCCTCCCCTGTGTGTCAGATGCCCTCCCTGAGCTCAGACTGACTCAGACCTGTTGTCTTTACTTACTTCACTTTGGGATTTCACACCAACATCGTCTGTTCCTCTGCTTTTTCAGTGAATGTGAGGCTGATTAGATGTTTTTAATACATTAGACTCTGTGTTTATTTATCAAAAATATACACCTGCACCCGGCGTTTAAAGGGGACCCGGCGGTTAAGTGAAACGCGGCTTTTATTTGGTATTTTTTAAGGTAATAACAGTACTGAGCTCTCTTTCTCCCTCTAGTGGCGACCCGGACAAGTGCGACCTGTGGGGGAACTCTCCTCTGCACCTGGCGGCGGCTCACGGTCATAAGCAGTGCCTGTCGTTCCTCGTGGCCTTCGGCGCCAACATCTGGTGCCTGGACAACGACTACCACACGCCGCTGGACATGGCCGCCGCCCACTCGCACATGGACTGCGTGCGCTTCCTGGACGCGGTGGCGGCGAAGCAGATCACGCTCAACCCCAAGCTGGTGTCGAAGCTGAAGGAGCGAGCGTTCAGAGCGGCCGAGAGGAGGATCAAGGACTGCGCCAAGATGCAGAGGAAGCACCGCGAGAGGATGCAGAGGAAGTTCATGAAGGAGGCGGCCGCGATGGAGAACGTGGACGCCGTGAGTCTGAGCAGCTACGGGTCCGGCAGCTACGGATCCGGCAGCACGATCCGAGGATACGGCGGGAACAACAACGTCACGTATTCACAGGTCAGAGGAGAGGGCGGACGCTTTGGGGTTTTGTTTCAGATACTACGCCAAGTATCGCACAGTATTGTATTTTTTATTTTAAAATAGACGCATCAAGAATCTCGGACTTCCAGTCGTCGCACAATCCAGACTGGGAAGGATTTTCCAAAAAAGTGAGCATCAAACCTCCATGTTTGTTTTCCCAGTGGGATGTGTCTATTGACAAAGTCGATCTTTTCAAGTCTTTTGAACCATATCACTTTTGTTTCTGGTTCTGATATTGTCATATTTTAGTTTTAGGATTCGGACATCGTAATTGTGTGGATGTTGGATCCAAACGGTGGAAAACGACTCGAGAAATTTGTTTGTGAACTCCATAAATGCAAAAGTGAATCAGATGTGTGTGACTCAAACCTCCGTTCAAACTGTTTCTCTTCCAAACGGAATTGAAAAATAGTGAAAGGTGAAGGTGATGGGCAGGATTGATCCACAGGAAGAACCAAAAAGGAAACATTTGTCTGACTAAGAAATGATCCCGAGTTTACAGAGAACATTTTGTATGTGGAGCGACGTTTTCTGCTGTTTGGATCCAACAACCACACAATTACGATGTCCAAATCCCAAAACTAAAATATGACAATATCAGAACCAGAAACAAAAGTGAAATGGTTCAAAAGACTTGAAAAGATCGACTTTGTCAATAAACACATCCCACTGGGAAAACAAACATGGAGGTTTGATGATCAGTTTTTTGGAAAATCCTTCCCAGTGTGAATTGTGCGATGACCAGAAGTCCGAGATTCTTGATGCGTCTATTTTAATAGAAATGTAGATTTTTCATGAGAATCACTATTAAAAATGCTGTCAGATAGAGGTGTGCAAAATATTGAAATATCGATATATCGTATTGTTTAATGTGATGATACAGTATTGATATCATGGGCTGCTGTATTGATTTCTCATCAAGAGTATTTTTTGGTATATTTTAGGGCCCGTCCGATATATCGGTTGGCCGATGTTATCAGCTGATATTGGCATTTGGAAACATATCGGCGATAGGCCTAAATCTTGCCGATATGAGCCGATATTTCACGTGGACATGTTATATGTCGTTATAAATCTTAGACTCTCTACATTCTGTTCATTTAATCCAATTTACAGACAGATAAATGTTCTGTTATGTGGCTCCACATCAGTGTTTATCTGTGGAGTCATTTGTCTGTGTGTGTGTCCGTACTGTCCCTGAACACACCGCAGAGTCAAGTCACTCACGTGTGTTTGTTTACACTCGCAGACACAGACAAACACTGAGATTATTTTCTTTTTACGGACAATCGGTTTGAGTCGGGATTAAAAGGACATTTGTGAGTTGAGACTTGTGATCTGGGAGGAGCCTGTGTTCAGCAGCTGTAGTTCCCGCACATAAACAGGCTGTTTTCTCTGACATTGGCCGACTGTAAAGTGATTATATTGGTCGTATATTTGTTACTGGACCAGCATTGATATGTAAATGAGCTGTGAATAGAGGTGTGAATGATCCACATTTACGCATAATGAAATACCGCGGCATATATACATATATGCATGCAAATAGTTTTTTTGTTTGTTTGTTTGTTTTCTCATTTTTGGTTTAATTTTGAAAAACTAATGAATGAATGATACACAGATTTTACTCAATCTAAACAGTGAAAATGTCAAATGTGTCGCATAAACGAGTTTCCTTCCTCTGAACAAACAACAAAACTGTAGCTGTAACAAAATAATTCAGTGAAATAAACCAAAAATTACTCTTGGCGATATATCGATACAGCAGCCCACGATATCGATACTGTATCATCACATTAATGATGTGATATATTGATATTTCAATATTTTTGCACAGCCCTATTCCTGAATACTGGTCTTACAAAGCTGATTTTTAGACGCTTTGAGGATTTAAACATTTTTTAAAGTTAATATTGTAAAAATACAGAAGAATCCTACAAAATCTGACCTTTGTGAAAGCCAGATGCCAGGTCAGAACACGAGGAGTTTGATTTCACAAAAAATACATTGCTGCTCTGTGGGAATTCTTTCAGGCCAGGAGCTGCAGTACCTGGAGCCGCCACTAGTGGGACTCAGTCACGGACAAAAGGGAAGGAGCTTATCTATGGAGTAAGAAAGCTGTCAAAAATATTCGTGCGCATAAAATAGAAATCCATGCATATTTGGCTGTAGTTGCTCATAAAAAAATATTTGTAAACTCTCAAATGAGTCCAGTCGTACATAAAATATATTGTGTGTATTTTATCCATCAGAATACAAATTGAAAAATTACAACGTCATGAATTACAATCACGAAATGAAAATTTACGATTACGCTTTCATCAGTACGAATACGAATTCACAGACGGAACTTTACTGTCAAAAATACGTCATCACTTCACAGACATTATTCATCGAGCAGAAGAAACATCGATCAAGATCAAGACTGAGCAGCTCAAGTTTGTAGCAGAGTAAAAACAGAGTAAAAGCACAAGAAGCTACAACAGAACAACAAGTGGTTCATTAAAATCTATTGTAAAAATGTCTTGAATTCGGGAACCGAACGCTGCTGTATAATATTGTGTAGAAACACCTCCTCTGAACGGGAAATTGCACCTATATGTTAGAAAACATAGTGGAGCCAGTTGGCAACATCAGACGTAACGTTATCCCAGGGCTAATTAACAAATATCAGGTTCTCTGTATGTTTAGATTAAAACATTCACGACTACAGCCACAGCGAAGCATCAGTCAGTCTGAACCTTCAGCTGCATTTCAGACAATGGGTTATACATGAGTTATAATGGGTTATACATGAGTTATAATGGGTTATACATGAGTTATAATGGGTTATACATGAGTTATAATGGGTTATACATGAGTTATAATGGTTATACATGAGTTATAATGAGTTATACATGAGTTATAATGGGTTATACATGAGTTATAATGGGTTATACATGAGTTATAATGGGTTATACATGAGTTATAATGGGTTATAATGAGCAAATCCATCCACGTCACGGTGACGTTAAACTTACCGGTAAATACTGTAAACATACCAAGGTGTTGCCTGTAAACACGAACATTAATTGATGCTGGAAGCTGCATTAAAGTGTAATGTGGAACATTTCATTAGCTGTGACGTCTGTAACCAGGACAGTTTGGTGTTTGGTGTAAACTGGGACATTTCAGCGTCCGGAGGAACTTTTGGTGGCATTTCATGCGAGAAATGCAGCTGAAGGTTCAGACTGACTGATGTTCGCTGTGGCTGTAGTCGTGAATGTTTTAATCTAAACATACAGAGAACCTGATATTTGTTAATTAGCCCTGGGATAACGTTACGTCGGATGTTTGCCAACTGGCTCCACTATGTTTTCTAACATATAGGTGCAATTTCCCGTTCAGAGGAGGTGTTTCTACACAATATTATACAGCAGCGTTCGGTTCCCGAATTCAAGACATTTTTACAATAGATTTTAATGAACCCACTTGTTGTTCTGTTGTAGCTTCTTGTGCTTTTACTCTGTTTTTACTCTGATACAAACTTGAGCTGCTCAGTCTTGATCTTGATCGATGTTTCTTCTGCTCGATGAATAATGTCTGTGAAGTGATGAAGGATTTTTGACAGTAAAGTTCCGTCTGTGAATTCGTATTCGTACTGATGAAAGCGTAATCGTAAATTTTCATTTCGTGATTGTAATTCTTGACGTCGTAATTTTTCAATTCGTATTCTGATGGATAAAATACAATATATTTTATGTACGACTGGACTCATTTAAGAGTTTACAAATATTTATTTTATGCGCAACTACAGCCAAATATGCGCATGAATATTTTTGACAGCTTTCTTACTCCATACTTATCCAGTTCTTATTATTGATCCATGTTTACACTGAGCTGGAGCCAGGATGGAGTCTCATTTTTAGCTCAGAGTTTGTTTTTTTATCCTTATGAAACAAAACCAGGCACAGTTTAACTCACAGAATTAAAAGAGCGCCCCCCACAGTCCAGCCCTGACACTGCTCCGCTCTGCTCTGCTCCTCGCTCAGGCCACGCTGCAGTCGACCAGAGGCAAAGCTCGTCTGCAGAGGAAGGTGGAGCGGAGGAGGCAGGACGGAGGAGGAGGGGGCGGGGCCTTCAAAGTGTCCGAGGACGGGAGGAAAAGTGTGCGCTCCCTGTCCGGCCTCACGCTGGGGAACGACGTCATGCTGCTCAAACACGGAACGTACCGAGAACTCACCGACCCGGACCACAGGTGAGTACAGACTCCAAAACGTACTCGAGTAAAAGGAACGTTACTTCAGAATAGTATTACTCAAGTAGAAGTACAAAGCAGTGGTCTAAGTACAGTAATTTCTCAAGTAAGAGTAAAAATGCAACTCAAGCAAAAGACAGACACAAAAATGAGACAAACTAAATCATGTCTGAAGGAGCGCTGCAAGAAACACAAAAGTTCAAATCAAATCTAGTATTAGTAGGTGACCAGATGAGATTGGCTAAATTTTTTTTTTTTTTTTTAATAATAATAAATAAAGTTTCAAAGACCGTACTACTTTTGATGTGTTGGTACAGTGTATTTTGTCGTCTAACATCTGCCTCTCCTCCGTGAGAAACACCAAACTCTTTTCTTCACACTTTTACAAATTTCTTTCATTTCATTGCTTTGGGTTTTAGTTCGTCAGTGCATATTCACGCCTAATTGTAGAACGTCAAAAAATAAATAAAAAAGATTAAGTAGGCAGGGCAGCGGCAGTCGACCCCACCTCTTTACCAACAGGTTTTAATGTTTATCAGAAAATAACTTCTCAGTGTTCTGTTTCAGTGTCATTTTCGGGACATTTAGGGACGGAGTCAGGATTCGGGACAACAGCTTAGATTTTGGGACAGTCCCGAATTTTTCTGGACGTCTGGTCACTCTAGGTATCAGATATCGGCGCCGATACTGACAGATTTGCTGGATCGGATATTGATTTCCAAATATCAAATCAGCCGATTTCCTGATTGTAAATATGAAGTCATGTCACAAAACTATTTACTGGTTGTATTGGCTCAGAAAGTCTTGTAATAATCTATCCATCCATCACTTATCCGGGGTCAGGTCTCGGGGGCATCAGTCTAAGCAGGGACTCCCAGACTTCCCTCACCCCAGACACTTCCTCCAGCTCCTCCAGGGGGACCCCTGAGGTGTTCCCAGGTCAGTCCAGAGACATCGTCCCTCCAGTGTGTCCTGGGTCTTCCCCGGGGCCTCCTCCCGGTGGGACATGAACACCTCCTGAGGGAGACGCCCAGGAGACATCAGAACAGACGTCCTCCCCTCAGACGCTCCTCTCCACGTGGAGGAGCAGCGGCTCTACTCCGAGCGACTCAGCTCCCTCTTCACCACATCGGTCCAATACAGCGACCTGCCCACGCTGCACCAATATTTGGGACAGTCCCGAATTTTTTAAGACGTCTGGTCACTCTAGGTATCAGAAAATGGCACTGATACTGAAAAATCTGCGGATATCGACTTCCGCATCGGATATTGGAACAGCCGATATCCTGATTGTAAATATGAACTGATGTAATAAGATTATTTGATGGTTATATTTGTCCCAGAAAAGTCTCGTAAAGTTTTATTTACATTATGTACTCAAAGTTGTTCAGTAATTACTTGAGAGTAAATGACAACTACATAACACAGTTCGATCAGTTCTGTTTTATTATATTTTTGTTTAAAGGAAATAAAATGCTGCTGTTCTGGTATCGGTTTGTATCGGTTATGGGTCGATACTTAAAGCTTTAGTATCGGAATCTGTATCGGAACTGAAAAAGCTGGATCGGTGCATTCCTACATTTCAGATTGTCACAGAAAACTTTTGTCACTTTAGACTCACAGCGAGAACAGGAAGCTCAACTTTTACTCAAGTAAGAGTACAGTTACTTCAGTGAAATATTAATGAGTAGGAGTAAAAGTTTGCTGTTAGAAAAGTACAATTTCTTTAAAAAGTGACTCACCTCTGCGCAGGGACCGAGGGCGACCGCACGTCCGTCACATGTTCCATCCCCGCGGCGTCTCCGAGGGCGACGGCGAGGAGGACGCGGTGTCCGTGGCGACGAGCGACACGGGCGTCTCCAGGGCGATGAGCGACCCGGGGCTGTACGAGGCGGCGGGGTCGGAGGTCAGCGCCGACTCGGGGAGGGACTCGCTGTTCAACCGGCCCGGGCTGGGGACCATGGTCTTCAGGAGGAACTACAGACCCAGAGCCCAGGACCAGAGCAGCGTGGCGGGCAGCGAGCCGACGAGGAACGCCCCCAACGTCCAGCAGAGAGGGGGACGCCTCCACAACAAGGGTGAGGAGGGACGACACAAAACTGACCCCTGTGAGCTTTAAGTCAGGTTTGAATGTTTTTACGTACTTAAAAACATACGGAAGTTGAGAGGGGTCACAACAAACGCAAACGCCGCAACAAATACAAATGTGACAACACAACAAAAAGCCACAACACAACAAAAAAAAGCCACAACGGAAATGACCGCGGGACTCTATTTTAATGCAAACGCCGCAACAAATACAAAACGCCACAACACAAATGCAAACGCCGCAACACATTAAAAAGCCACAACACATTAAAAAGCCACAACACATTAAAAAGCCACAACACATCAAAAAGCCACAACCAAAGTGACAGTGGGACTCTATTTTCCAACGGACCGATCAAGTGGCAAGTGAAGAAGAAGAACTACAACGTGAAAAGTAAAGGAATGGAGAAGTCGGAAATGTAAGTAAAAGTAATTTATTGTTTTATCATTATTCCTTTCACGTTGGCACGGTGGCTGAGTGGCTAGCACTCATGCCTCACAGCAAGAAGGTTCTGGGTTCGATCCCCGGGTCGCCTGGGCCTTTCTGTGTGGAGTTTGCATGTTTCTCCTCGTGTCTGGGTGGTTTCCTCCATCAACCCAAAACCTGCTCCAGGTCAGTTAAATACAATCAATTCAATCATTGTGTCCTTAGGCAAGGCACCTCACCCACATTGCCTAGTATGAAAGTGGTGGTTGGAGGGACCGATGGCGCTGATTGGCTTGGCAGCTGTGCTTCTGTCAGTCTGCCCCAGGGCAGCTGTTGCTACAGTAGTAGTTTACATCACCAGGTGTAGAGTGAATGAATAATGCTGAATAATTCTCTGTAAACAGTGTTGTGGAGTAACAGATTACATGGACCAGAGTTATGTAATCAGAGTACAAATTATGAGTAACTGTATTCAGTTACAGTTACTGAGTTACTGTTTCAATGAGTGGTAATCGGATTACAGTTACTTTGTTGAAATAAATGGATTTCACAGTGGTATTTTTCGGTTTTCACATTTTGGGCTATATCTCTCTCTTTTTTTTTTTTTTTTTTTGATAATTCCACTCATTGCCAGACTCTAATTCAGGTCTGAACCAGGTCTAAACCAGGTCTAAGCCAGGTGTAAAACCAGGTCTAAACTAGGACTAAACCAGGACCAAATCCAGGTCCAAAACAGGTCTAAACCAGGACTAAACCAAGACTAAACCAGGTCTAAGCCAGGTGTAAAACCAGGTCTAAACTAGGACTAAACCAGGTCTAAACCAAGACTAAACCAAGACTTATCCAGGTCTAAACCAGGTGTAAAACCAGGTCTAAACCAGGACTAAACCAAGACTAAACCAATTCTAAACCAGGTCTCAAACAGGATTTAACAGGACTAAATCCTGCTGTGTGGACGTGTCTCTTCGTCTTCAATCAATATTATTTTTAATACGGTTCAGTAAAGTCTGGGCTTTTTATTTTCCTGGTCTTTGCTTCTCTACAACAAATCAAGTAATCCAAAGTATTCAGATTACGTTACTCACCTTAAGTAATTTAATGGATTACGTTACAAACTACATTTTGGTGTATGTAATCTGTAATCTGTAATCTGTAGGGGATTACATTTTAAAAGTCACCTTCCCAACAACAAACCATTTTTGGGAAATGGTTTACAGAAAATGTCTGTGAAAAGCACTGTATAAATAAAGACTTACTTACTTACTTACAGATAAAAACTACAAACATGGAGGATACAGCACTCTGAGGACTACAAATAAAAAAACTACAAACATGGAGGACACAGAGGACTATTGATGCATCCCTTAAATTTGAAAAAACGCTGCTCAAACTGGAAATTTGACTCTAAACTCTAAACAGCTCCTTTCGCCTTTAGGTCAGTCGAGATCATCAACTCCAGAGCTGAAATGATCCGGATGATTCTAGTGAAGGTGTGTGGAGTTTAAGAAACACAACAGAGCACTTCCTGTTTCACCACATGATGACATCACAAGGCGGAACAGGTGGAGTGTTTTCAGTTTGAGAGAAGAACTCAGCCTAAATGTGCAGCGTTTGTGAGTTAAACATGTGCGAATGAAACAAAACACAACTCCAGGTCTGTCACAAACAAAAAAAAGTGCTCCTCTGTGTTTTTAAACTCCATACATCAAGAATTTGCTGCTAATTGTAATTAAAAAGTTAAAAAGTGAAGCTCCCTGTTTTTTTGTTTTTTGCATGTCGACTGGAGATAGATGTTTGTTGCAGGTTACCATGGAGACGATCTTGTAGTTTTATTTTGTTCCTCCGGCTCCTCGGTGCTGACCCGGTGTCTCCTCCAGGTGGCGCTCCGCTGGTCCGGTCCCCCAGCCTGGATCTGGACTCGGTGTCGGACTTCAGCTCGGTGTCTGTGGAGGGAAACTGGGAGCAGGACCAGGAGCAGTTCCTCACGTCTCCACTAGAGGTGTTCATGGCCTCGCTGGGACTCGAGGATCTCACCCAGGTCTTCATCAGAGAGGACCTGGACCTGGAGGTACTGAACCAGGACTGAAACGGGTCCAAACTAGGGACTAGATCAGGACTGAACCAGGCCTAAAACAGGACTAAACCAGGACTGAACCAAGACTAAACCAGGACTAAAACGGGGCTAAACCAGGGACTGAACAAGGACTGAACCAGAACTGAACAAGGACTAAACAGGACTAAAACGGGTCCAAACTATGGACTAGACCCAGACTAAACCAGGAGTAAAATGGATCTAAAACCAGGACTGAACCAGGACTAAACTGGTCTGAACCAGGACTGAACAATGATTAAACCGGGACTGAACCAGGACTAAAACAGGTCCAAACTATGGACTAGACCAAGACTAAACCAGGACTAAAACAGATCTAAACTAGGGACTAGATCAGGGACTGAACGAGGGACTGAACCAGGACTAAACCCGGTCTAAACCTGATCTTTCTGCAGGCGTTGGTCTTGTGCACAGAGGAGGACCTGAGCGAGGTCCAGATTCCTCTGGGCCCCAGGAAGAAGCTCATAGACGCCCTCAACAGGAGACTGGAGGTACTGCAGCTCACAGCCGGACCCATGGAGGACACAGCACTCTGAGGACTACAGATAAAAACTACAAACATGGAGGACACAGCGCTCTGAGGACTACAGATAAAAACTACAAACATGGAGGACACAGCAGCTCTGAGGACTACAGATAAAAAACTACAAACATGGAGGACACAGCGCTCTGAGGACTACAGATAAAAACTACAAACATGGTGGACACAGCGCTCTGAGGACTACAGATAAAAAACTACAAACATGGTGGACACAGCGCTCTGAGGACTACAGATAAAAAAACTACAAACATGGAGGACACAGCGCTCTGAGGACTACAGATAAAAAACTACAAACATGGTGGACACAGCGCTCTGAGGACTACAGATAAAAACTACAAACATGGTGGACACAGTGCTCTGAGGACTACAGATAAAAAAACTACAAACATGGAGGACACAGCGCTCTGAGGACTACAGATAAAAAACTACAAACATGGAGGACACAGCGCTCTGAGGACTACAGATTAAAAAACTACAAATATGGAGGACACAACGCTCTGAGGACTACAGATAAAAACAACTACAAACATGGAGGACACAGCGCTCTGAGGACTACAGATAAAAACAACTACAAACATGGAGGACACAGCGCTCTGAGGACTACAGATAAAAACTACAAACATGGAGGACACAGCGCTCTGAGGACTACAGATTAAAAAAACTACAAATATGGAGGACACAACGCTCTGAGGACTACAGATAAAAACAACTACAAACATGGAGGACACAGCGCTCTGAGGACTACAGATAAAAACAACTACAAACATGGAGGACACAGCGCTCTGAGGACTACAGATAAAAAAACTACAAACATGGAGGACACACAGGACTATTGATGCATCCCTTAGATTTGTTTTTTTTTTAAAAAAAAAAAAAATCCCTGGACGTGAAATGGATAATGATCATTTTTTCATTTTGGTTTTTGAGAAAAATAAAAGAAAATTGTTGTTTTTTTGTTTTCTTATTTTTGGTTTTATATTGAAAAACGAATGAACGAATGACACACAGATTCTCCTTCACCTCGACCGTCCGATAGAGCGACCTGCATCACTGCAGATCCTCCTGTCAATCTAACGCTCCATCCTCCCGAGATTCCTGAACTCCTCCACATGAGGCAGGGACTCTCCTCCACCTGGGACATTTATTTATTGATTGATTTATTTATTTGCAGACACAACAGACCTTTTGGTCAGAGGGTACATTTTAAACCCACTGCGCCTCTTTTCTGTTTGTCCATGTCTATTTATTTTGTTGATTTCATCATGTTGCTCAAACTGAATCGTTCCTTTTTGTTTTTATCACAATCAGTGTTAGACCGAAGTTTTCAGTTCATATTTTGATGCTGCCGCTCGTCTGTTTGTTTAACCTCAAAGTATTTTATACAGTGAATATTTTTATCGATTTATTTGAGAAACATGATCGTCCTGAGTTTTATTTCCGTCCTGTGAGAAAATATGAACAGAACAGAACCATGCCAGTTTATTTACTATTGTCTCTTACGGTTTATGAGGCAGGTTTAGAGTGACCAGAATTTCTAAATAAAAAACTTGGACACTCAGTTTTTTGGTGGTTGGTGTAATTAAGGAGAACTGTTCTGCACTCGGTCCATTTATGTTGAACATGAGTCAGTTTAGTCACATTTTCTTTGTGTTTTTGTCATTTTTAAGCATCTTTTCGATAATTTTACCAAAACAAATGTTTATGCCTCTTTTTACTGTTGTCAGGTCTCAAATTGGTCAAAAATAGAGTCACCTGGGACATTTCTTGTATAAAACTGGAACAAATCAGTGGTTTTGTGTAAATCTGTTGGGACAGGGGACACAGGGCGTGTAGTATTTATTAAATTTATTTTATTTATTAGTAACATTGATCACTGACTGTACATATTTATTTCTTTATTTGATATAAAGCTGAGCCTTTTGTGAAAATGATGCATGAATGATTTATGATCATGTTTTTGTACTTCTTTTAATAAAGTGCTTCCAATACAATGACACAGGCTTAGAAATATGTTATTATTATTTTATTATTATTAATGTAAATGTAAAAAAGACAAGATATTCCCGGACGTGACGTCATCGTGTTTTCTCGTATTTAATTGAATTGAATTTTTGTCTGCCTGACTCTTGTTACTGCGGCTGCTGCAGTGTTCGTTAAGGTCAATTTGCCTAATTGTACCTAAAAAGAAGTGAAATAATGAGTCAGGACATTTAAGTATGAGGTTTTAAGACTGAACTGATGAAGTGTTGAAGTTTTGCAGCGTTAGAACTTTTAGTGTGGTTTACGTGATGTTGGCATTAGCATCGTGTGTGGTAAACAGTGCTGGGAAGGTGACTTTTAAAATGTAATCCCCTACAGATTACAGATTACATACACCAACATGTAGTTTGTAACATAATCCATTAAATTACTTAAAGTGAGTAATGTAATCTGATTACTTTGGATTACTTGATATTGTCATGTTTTTTAAAAGGACATGAAAGTAACAACCACATCCTGAAAATTCTTGTTTGTTCTCTTCAAATTCTCTGTTGAGCCCAAGTCTCACTGAAAAAGCGACTGTTTGTTGTAGAGAAACAAAGACCAGGAAATCTTCACATAAGATGTTTTGTTTTGTCTGTTAAAAGAAAATAAAAAGTCCAGTCTTTCCTTAAGCAAATAAACAATATTATTGATAGAGAAATTGATTTCTATATGAGACACTGCTGCCGTAAATTATGTTCACACTACTGTTAGTGTCATTTTGTTTAGACCTGATTTAGTCCTGGTTTAGTCCTGATTTAGCCCAAAATGTGAAAACAGAAAAATCCCTCTGTGTAATCCATTTATTTCAACAAAGTAACTGTAATCCAATTACAACTCACTGAAACAGTAACTGTAACTGAATACAGTTACTCATAATTTGTACTCTGATTACATAATCCCGGTACATGTAATCTGTTACTCCTGACACTGGTGGTGAACTACATTTCACTTTAGCATCACTCAGTAAAAGGAAAACCACCGGGACTTTTAATGTCCAGGCGCCGGAGTGAAGTTTGCCCAACCCCCGCTCCTCCTCTCCTCCTCCTCCTCCTCTCCTCTCCTCCCTCCTCCCTCCTCTCCCTCCTCCTCCTCCTCCTCCTCCTCCTCCTCCTCTCCTCCTCTCCCTCCCTCCTCTCCTCCTCCTCCCTCCTCCTCTCCTCCTCTCCCTCCTCCTCTCCTCCTCTCCCTCCTCTCCTCCTCCTCTCCTCCTCTCCTCCTCCTCCCTCCTCCTCTCCTCCTCCTCCTCCCTCCTCTCCCTCCTCCTCCTCTCCTCCTCCTCCTCCCTCCTCTCTCCTCTCCTCTCCCTCCTCTCCTCCTCTCCTCCTCTCCTCCCTCCTCCTCTCCTCTCCCTCCTCTCCTCCTCTCTCCCTCCTCTCCTCCTCCTCCTCCTCTCCTCCTCCCTCCTCCTCTCCTCCTCCTCCTCCTCCTCTCCCTCCTCCTCTCCTCCTCTCCTCCTCCTCCTCCTCCCCTCCTCTCTCCTCCTCCCTCCTCTCCCTCTCTCCTCCTCTCCTCCTCTCCTCTCCTCCTCCTCTCCTCTCTCCCTCCTCTCCCTCCTCCTCCTCTCCTCTCCCTCCTCTCCCTCCTCTCCTCCTCCTCTCCCTCCTCCTCCTCCCTCCTCCTCTCCTCCTCTTCCTCCTCTCCCTCCTCTCCCTCCTCTCCCTCCTCTCTCCCTCCTCCCTCCTCTCTCCTCCTCTCCCTCCTCCTCCTCTCCTCCTCTTCCTCCTCTCCTCCTCTCTCTCCTCCTCTCCTCCTCCCTCCTCTCCTCTCTTCCTCTCTCCTCCTCCTCTCTCTCCCTCCTCTCCTCCTCTCCCTCCTCCTCCCTCCCTCCTCTTCCTCGGATCTCGTTTGGTTCCCAGAAAACTGTGCCACGGTTCCCCAGGCGGGCGGGGCGCGGGGTGCGGGGTGCGGGCGGGGTGCAGGAGCGGGCGGTGGATGCGGGGGGAGGACACTGACACCGGGATGAGGTCGTTAATATTTTAGGAGTAACCGGAGCAGAGGGGGGGGGGGGGGGGGGGGGGGGGGGTCTGCGCCTGAAGAGGTTTGCGCAATCCTCCCTCTGCCCCGGAGACTTCAACACAGAAAACATAGAGGGCGCAGAAACAGAGCACGTGCAACTCGAGCAACTCCAACAACAGCAGCAGCGGAGCAGGGAGGGAGTCCCAAGATGGCCGCCGCACCACACCGACACTGAGATCTAGAATAAAAACGTTTATTTTATTATAGTTATTTTATATAGCCAGAATATAAATAAATATATATTAAAATAAACGATTAAATAACTATACATAATATATATAAATATATAAATATATAATATATATATATATATATATATATATATATATATATATATATATATATATATATATATATATCGTTTTAATACAGTTATTTAATAAGTCTAGGATTTTTTATTTCATTTCATTTTATTATAGTTCTATGCATAAAGTCAAGCCAGAGATCTTAATTTAGTCCTTTTAATTTTATAAACAACGGGGGGAAAAAAGAATTCGAGTTATTTCATAAGTCAGGGATTTTTATTTTATTTTATTATGTATTTATTTTATTATTTAATTTATTTTGTTTTGTTTTGTTTTATTTTATTATATTATATTTTATTTTAGCTTCATTTTTATATAAAGTTCTATGCACAAAGCCAAACCAGAGATCTTAATTTAGTCATTTTAAATTTGTAAACAACAGAAAAGAAAAAAAAAGAAAAGAAAGAAAGAAAGAAAAGAAATAATCATAATCTTAATTATAAACAACGAAGTCAGGACAAATGTATAATTCTTTCACATGTAAAGTTCAGTTAAAGTTATTGACTGCTCCTAAAGTGTTAATGGTACAGTTAATTAAGACCAGTTCAGACAACTAAATAAACTATTATACTGGTAATAAAGATATTTAAATAAATAAATAACAAACAAAGAAGTAAAATATAAGCGTCAGAAATATATTGTTACCATTGTTTTCAGTGTTCAATGTTAATATTAAGTGTAGTTGCTTCTGTCATATCATTGTTATCATTTTGTGTTATTAGGTTTGGTTTACTTTGTTTTATTTTATTTTATTTTATGTTCTTATGTTTTTTCTTTGTTTTATTTTGTTTTTGTTTTCCAACTATGGCATGAACTTGAATGTTTGTTTTATGTGACTATAGTGTATTATATTGTATGTATCTATTATACAAATAAATAAATAAATAAATAAATAAATGTTAAGTGTAGTAAACGGTACTGGCCACGTGAGGGCGCACTACAGAGACTGCGTGTATTTACTACGGGGAAAGTAAAGTTATTGCTATAAAAATCTTATTTCTTAACATAAAAAATTGAAAGCTACTGTGTTGAATTAAAGATGTACACAGTGTCTATTGGTATAAAATCTAAAATATGTGGAAAAGTGAGTGAAACATGTTTTTTTGGAGGACTGTAATTGCATTGATTTTAATTGTAGAATGAAAGTGTCCAGTCCCAACATGGCGGCCGTCCTGTCGCACGCTCCGCTCGCTCAGACCTGCGCTGCGGCTTCTGGGATCCTCCGGGTTCAGGAAGAGTTTAAAAGAGGACGGAGCCGCAGGGACCGCGCCGCTCCGGCTCTGAAGTGTCCGATGGAGACGCACCGAGTCCCGCAGGAGCAGAGGGAGCGCGGCCGCGGAGAGGACGCGGACGCGGACGCGGGGATGAAGAAGAGGCGGGCTGCGGGCGGCGTGCAGCCCGGGACAGAGGCGCAGGGGAGCGGGCGGAGCGGGCGGAGCGGCGCGGAGGAGACGCTGATGCTGGAGCTGCGGAGGCTGGTGCAGGAGCAGGTGAAGGGCAGCAGCTGGTGGGAGCTCCGCGGGAAAGACTGCACCATCCTCGGCCTGGCCTTTGTGGCGCTGGTCCCCGGTAAAACTTTACTCTGTTCCACACTAATAATTAATAATAACACATTTTATGAATATAGCGCTTTTTAAAGAGAACATTTACAAAACAAGGTGAGCTGACAAAACACTGGCATAAATATAAAAGCAGGTTAAACTTCAAAACGGTTCTGAATGAAATAAAACGCTTCAGGTGCACGCGGTTCCCACGGTCATGGAAATCCTGGAAAATAATTTTGTAAATTCAGTGAAAGTTTTGGAAAATTCATGGAATTTTACGGTAGAAGGCGATCTCTTTCACACAACTACAGAGTTCTGTGAAGTTCTCATGAGGCAATTCTGATTATTTCTGAACGTTTGCACCTTTTGTTTAAAAGAGACGACAGTAAATGCACTGACAGGATTTTAATGTTAAAAAACTATAATACCAGGAGGGTTGTGCAAAAATATCAAAATAACGATGTATATCGTATCGTTTAATGTGATGATACAGTACGATATCGTAGGCTGTTGTATCGATATATCGCCAAGAGTATTTTTTGGTTTATTTACCAACATATGAGCGAAGTGTCTAAGTTTTACTTTCATGCAGCTCTGTCTTGTGTCATGTTTTTGTTCACTTCTGCATGAATTATCGTGTGGGAGCATGTGTGTGGGGGGGTGTAGGGTTATGGGCGGAGCCTTGTACCGACTTGTACTGCTGACCGTGAGGAGGGTTTGAATAGGGCCCAGGAGAGATCGCTAGATTACTCAAACATGCATGGATGACTCTAAGTCATGTCCTATTTTTTTAAATTACTTTTTGGCAAATAATAACACGTCTGCATCTTGTATTTTGTAGATTTTTTCAGTTAAAAGTTATATGAAGTATTTATATTTGTATCTAAATAATTATATGTCGTATTTACATTTACCACCGAATTTTCATCCCCTGACAAACTGCAGATCAAACAGTGACAGTCGCAGGTGCAGAGTTCTGTGGTGCAGTTTAGGACAGAAAAATGTCTCGTGTTAAAGTACGAAAAGTTGACAGAGAGAGACAAGTTTTCAAAGAACTAAAGATAATTTTTTTGTTCAGCGTGAGGATTGTGCAGTTTGTCTGATGTAAAGAAAGTGCGGAGGTTTTCAAAGAATATAATCTGTGTCGTCAGGGTCAAGCACTTCTGTTCTACGACCTCGACCCCCGTCACAGTCTGGACAGATAATGTGGTTCGGTGACGCCTGATTTAAAACCTCTTCAGACTCGTTTGTGATGAAGGACGACGTTAGAACACGAGAGAAATGAAAGGGAAAAAGATGAAACGTTGCCCAGTGTCGCTCGTGTTCACGTCGAGCGTAGAAAAGTGGGTCAGATCAATCGCATACATTTCCCATGAACCTGCCGTGACCTTTGACCCTGTTCTTTATACACAGTTTACTACAGAACAATAACCTACATCAGACACTTTCCTTCCTTTGTACAAAGACGCGGCAGTGACCACGTTTTAACTTGAAATAATCTGATCTCTGTTCTAACGTCGTTTCCTCGTCACAAACAAACCTGGAGCTGAGTTTAGTCTTGCTCCAGTTTGGTTTGGTTTCGTCCTGTCAAGAGATTAAAAAAACTGAGAGATTAATGAATTATGATCTGTAATTAATTGATCTAATTCATCTCTTTTTTTAATCACACCTAAAAATTGCTGAGAAAAGCTTCAACTTGAGGTATTTTAATTTAAATTCATTATTACATTATTATGGCAGATCAAAAGACTGATACACAGTGTTGTGGAGTAACAGATTACAAGTACCAGAGTTATGTAATCAGAGTACAAATGATGAGTAACTGTATTCAGTTACAGTTACTGTTTCAGTGAGCGGTAATTAAATTACAGTTACTTTGTTGAAATAAATCGATTACACAGCGATATTTTCCTGTTTTCACTTTTTTTTCACATTTCACTTTTTTTTTTGTAATTCCACTCATTGCTGGACACTAAACCAGGACTAAACCTGGACTAAACCTGGTTTAGTCCTGGTTTAAATCCTGGTTTAGCCCAAAATGTGAAAACAGGAAAATATCGCCATGTAATCCATTTATTTCAACAAAGTAACTGTAATCCAATTACCACTCACTGAAACAGTAACTGTAACTGAACTGAACAAACTGAAGTTTGTTTAGAGGAAGGAAACTCATTTTTGCGACACATTTGACATTTTCACTGTTTTGATGATGAAAATGTTTGTGTTTCAGATGAACTTTGCACAAGAAGAAGTGGTTTAACAAACACTTTTAGAATCACAGACATGATTTAGACTTTATTTTTTATTGGACCGTATCGAATCGATTTGAAATATATCGTATTGAATTGAAGTGCACTGTATCGAGGTATGTATCGTATCGGCTCATCTGATGCAAAATAACTCTTTTCACATTGTATCTTCTGCACATAAACAAGCACAGTTTGGGTTTTGGAACGTCCATTACACAATAGATTTCTTGGAGACGTCACAAACCAGGAACTATGAAAGTCCGACTATTGCTCCTCCCCCCGCCCGTCCTGAGAAAGCACAGGCTCCGCCCTCCAAACGTGACGTAGGCGACGAGTGAGCCGCCCTTCCTCCGCCGTCTCAGGGAGGGAGGGGGAGACAGACGTGACCCTGATAGAGGCAGGAATAAACTTTTATTCATCATGGAGATACAGCGCGTTCAGCCGCATGTGTTGGACCCGGAATCGGACGAGGACTTTGAGGAGCACGAAGCTCAAGCACCGCGTCGATTTATTTATTTATTTCTATTCTATGATTTTGTTTTTATTTTATTTTACTGGTTTTATTTTATTTTGCTGGTTTTATTTTATTTTACTGGTTTTACTTTATTTTACTGGTTTTATTTTATTTGACAGGTTTTATTTTATTTTACTGGTTTTATTTTATTTTACTGGTTTTATATCATTTTAGTGGTTTTATATTATTTTACTGGTTTTATATTATTTTACTGGTTTTATTTATTTACTGGTTTTATTTATTTTACTGGTTTTATTTATTTTTACTGGTTTATTTTATTTTACTGTTTTATTATTTTACTGGTTTTATTTTATTTTACTGGTTTTACTTTATTTTACTGGTTTTATTTTATTTTATAGTTTTTATTTTATTTTACTGGTTTTATTTTATTTTACTGGTTTTACTTTATTTTACTGGTTTTATTTTATTTTACTGGTTTTATTTTATTTTACTGGTTTTATTTTATTTTACTGGTTTTATATCATTTTAGTGGTTTTATATTATTTTACTGGTTTTATATTATTTTACTGGTTTTATTTTATTTTACTGGTTTTATTTTATTTTACTGGTTTTACTTTATTTTACTGGTTTTATTTTATTTTACTGGTTTTATTTTATTTTACTGGTTTTATTTTATTTTACTGGTTTTATTTTATTTTACTGGTTTTATTTTATTTTACTGGTTTTATTTTATTTTACTGGTTTTATTTTATTTTACTGGTTTTATTTTATTTTACTGGTTTTATTTTATTTTACTGGTTTTATTTTATTTTACTGGTTTTATTTTATTTTACTGGTTTTATTTTATTTTACTGGTTTTATTTTATTTTACTGGTTTTATTTTACTTTTACTGGTTTTATTTTATTTTACTGATTTTATATTATTTTACTGGTTTTATTTTATTTTACTGGTTTTATTTTATTTTACTGGTTTTAATTTATTTTACTGGTTTTATTTTATTTTACTGGTTTTATTTTATTTTATTTTACATTTTCGTTGTAGCAGCTTTAGTTCGTTGTCATGTGGGAGGGTGGCAGAAATACACTGAAAGCTCTGAAAAGTTGTTTTTGCATCAGATGGGCCCTTTAATGATACTCAGTCCTGTTCACTGTGTCGTTGTTTATTTTCATATGTTCTTATTTTCTGTGACACAAACTTTACCAAAAAGAGTGATTCAAAAACTCAGGATTTACACCTTATAACAGATCACACTTTAGTAAAGACAGTCGTGTCATGTGACCAGGGGCAGGTCATGTGATCTGTGAGTAACTGTAAATGACCCTGTGCCTCTGAAATATTAAAGAGTTTCTGACACGGACTTCAGGAGTTTGTGTTTCTTCGTTTACACAAACCTGTCCTGGTCAGACCTTTAATTTGATGTAATGAGACTTAAATAATATGAGATAATAAGATTTACTGCCTGATGTAATAAATAATAATAAGAAGAAGAATACATCAGACTTATATAGCGCTTTTTTGGATGCTCAAAAACACTTTACAAACAAATAGGAACAAATGATCTGTCTCTTAATTAGGGCTGTGCAAAAATATTGAAATTTCAATATATCGTATAATTTAAAATCAATATTGTGGGCTGCTGTATTGACGTATTGTAGAGTATTTTTTGGTATATTTTACAAAATTATTTTACAGCTACAGTTTTGTTGTTTGTTTACATCAGGAGTGTCAAACTCATTTTGGTCCGGGGGGTCGTGTCCAACCGACTTTGATCCAAAGTGTCCGGATCAGAAAACTCATGTCATATAAACCCCAAAAATAACAATGCGTTCAAATATTTGTGCAGAGAAACACAAATTTGTTACAGAAATCTGTTTAAATTGATGAACTTTTTCTTTTACAAAATATTGAAATATTATGAACAACCTGAAACTTTAAGAAAAATACAATTTCAACACAATGTTTTAACATGAACTTGTATGTAAATAGGAATAAGTTCATTTTTGTTGTAAAATTCTGCACTCGGCTCCACTTTTCTCATGTTGGACATTTTTCTGATGAGGGTGTCACGGTCAACAGTCAAAACGATCGTCCTTTAAGAGCGTTTGGAAAGAGACAAGTCTTCATTTGTGCTGCTCTGGTGGGAGGGGCCACGTACAGAGACGCTGGAGACGCTGCTGCGATAAACACCACAGAAAATTAACAAGATTTTAATAGAAAATATCATAAAAATATTTTAGTAGAAAATCAGCCGAGGGCCAGATTAAAGGTCTTGCAGGACCGGATCCAGCCCCCGGGCCGTGTGTTTGACAACCCTGGATTAGAGGAAGGAAACTCGTTTATGCGACACATTTGACATTTTCACTGTTCTGATGAATAAAATGTTTGTGTTTCATATGAATTTTGCACAAGAAGTGGTTTAACAAAGACTTTTATTATCACAGACTTGATTTAGATTTTATTTTTTATTGAACCGTATTGAATCAATTTGAAATATCGAATTGTATTGAATCAAAAGTGCACTGTATCGAGGTATATTAATGACATCAGCCCTGCTCATGTTTGAATGTTTATTCATTCAGAGCTTTTCAGTTTTGACTTAAGTTACAAGATAAATAACATTTACGGAGCACAACTGGATCCATTTTATTATAAGTTAACTGTGTTTTTTCACTGTCTTCCTTTGACCTCTTGTATAAAGCTGTGATTTTTATATTTTATTATTAATTTTTCTATTTTATTTTGACTTGTACATTTACATTTAAACTATTATGTTTTATTTCACACATGTTTCTTGCTCTTTTTTGTTACTTATTTAGAATTTATTATCGACATTTATATTTTTGCTCTGTGTTATTATATTTATATTGTGACGTGTGACTCCTGTGTCCAAATCATTTCTCTTGTGGATCAATAAGGTTGAGAAGTTCTGCCTTAAACCTCGCCCCTCTGAGCTGTTTTCGTGGTGTTTCTCTGTCTTCGCCTCAGGGTTCCTGCATCTCATCTGCGCTCTTCGCATCTGACACACACGCATCTCATCTCGTCTTCGACACCCCGGCGCATCTGCATCTGGTCATCTGACACACACGGGGGAGGGCATCTGGGAGGGCATCTCATCTGACACACACGTCATCTGACACACACACGAGGGCATCTGACACACACAGGGAGGGCATCTCATCTGCATCTCCATCTGCCATCTCGTACCCTAGGGCATCTGACACACACGGGGAGGGCATCTGACACACACGGGAGGGCATCTCACACACAGGGCATCTGGCATCTGACACACACACGAGGGCATCTGGGAGGGTGGGCATCTGAGGGCATCTACACGGGAGGGCATCTGGGAGGGCATCTGACACACACACGGGGGAGGGCATCTCGAGGGCATCTGACACACACACGGGGGGGAGGGCATCTGACACACACGGGGGGGGAGGGCATCTGACACACACACGGGGGGGAGGGCATCTGACACACACGGGGGGGAGGGCATCTGACACACACACGGGGGGGAGGGCATCTGACACACACACGGGGGGGGAGGGCATCTGACACACACACGGGGGGGGAGGGCATCTGACACACACACGGGGGGAGGGCATCTGACACACACACGGGGGGAGGGCATCTGACACATCCTGAGCACTGAACTTTTTGGAACTTTTTGCTTTTTGAGCTCAGTTTTGAACATCACATCATGACAATTTTCCCACACGAGCGCAGTGCATTTTGGGAATTGTGAACTGCCCGTGTTCTTCAGGGCATCAGAGGTTCAGGGTCTTTCACAAAGGTCGGATTTTGTAGGATTATTTTCTATTTTCACAACATAAACTTTTTAAAGTGTTTAAATTCTCAAAGCTCCAAAAAGTGATCTTTGTCAGATTTATACGGGATGTACACATATTTTTGCGACCTACGACTGCCGATTGAGAGCTGGTCGTGAGGTGTTACTCCATGTTACTCCATGTTACTCCATGTTACTACATGTTACTACATGTTACTACGCCAAAAATCAGATCCCAAAAAGAGTTGCACGAGTGAAAAATCTGCTCAAAAAGGGCCAAAAATCGCACCGTGTAAACTTTTGTCCCATGAGCCGCTGAGCACAGACCCCTGAAAACAACACGACACATCTTGGATTCATCTTCAGATCTTATTACAGTTCTGTGGAAATGAGCCGTTTGTTTTTCCTGTTTCCATGGAGACCGTGTAAGAGGCAAGATAAGAATTTTGCCATGGACCTTTGAGATGCTTCAGGCTTTTTACACCGCACGTGATAAAAGACCTTCCAGAGGAAACACTTTGAGGGAACACTGCCCGAAACACCAGAGCGGAGTGAGAGTGAGGCCTTTTCTGTTGTGTTCACCCGGCGCCCCCTGGAGGCCGCTGTGACGCTGCAGGACACAGAGGACCTGACCCTCCCTGAGCAGTCCTCCTGACCAACTGAGACCTTTGACTCAGACTCAAAGGGACTGAGACGCACAGGGGAAATGTTACTGCAGCAAAACTTGAATTTACCTCAAGATGAATAAAGTGTCTCGCTGTTCCTCTCTCTCACTCACTGGGAGGGCATCTGACTCTCTGTGTCCTGTGTCTCTCAGGTGTGCGGTGCGTTCAGTGCGGACGCCGGGGTCCAGGCCCACGTGAAGCTGCATCACGCCCACACAAACGTGCTCGGTCTGGGAGACTCGTCCACCTGGAAAGTCCCGAGTCTGAGCCGAGGCCTGTACCTGTTCATCGCTCCGCTCGCCGTCCCCGTCATCACCCCGCTGGTCGCTCTCGGTACTGCGCCCACAACGGAGCAGGAGGAGTTGTAGTAGTAGTAGTAGTAGTAGTAGTAGTACTTTTACACATATATTCTGTCTGTTCCAGCCCAGTTGAAGCACCAGTCCGTGCTCTCGTCTCTCCGGACCCTCCTGATGGTTTCTCTGGGGCTCTGGTCTCACTTCTGGATCCTGGTCCGGGTCTGTGGGTTCTGCTCGGTTCCGTCTGCGCTCGGCTGCATGTTCTTCACCAGGAACCTGTTCTCTCTGCCGTACATCCACGTCAACATCTTCCAGGTAACAACACAAACCTTTAGACCACAGACTGTAAAGACGTGACGTCACTGCAGAGTTCAGCTCCAGGCAAATGAAGCTCATCGAGGCGGCAGTTACGCGGTGAATCTGGAGTTGATATTAAGAATGGGAATTTATTTATGGACAAAATAATGAAATAAAAACACCAGGATCATGTAGAACGGGTTAATACATTAACATTTTCAGACCAAAATGATGAGGTTCACAGCAGCAGGTACAGAGAGATTTTACGTTTCAGCATTTCAATGAAAAGTCATTTGGAGCCAAAGTCGATGGAGCCGTGCTCACTTCCTGTTTGGAACGCGGCGGCTAGTGTGTTAGCTATGTCCGTTCAGAGTTTGTGGTTACCCTGAACGCGCTGACTCACATCAGGCACAGTTACCGCCGCAGTCTAGGGTGTCCAGACTATGGCCCAGGGGCCAAATGCGGTCCTCAGGTTCTCTGCTCAATTGGCCTAAATGACCAAAAGTATTTTTACAGCAAATTTTCCAAATCCTGCTATTATAACTGTGATTCAGACGAAACATAAATGTCCCATAAAACACCGTCTTTTTAAAGGTGATTCTCTGAGTGATTCACTTAAATATTCTGTGTCTGTGTCACTACGCTCTTTAAATGTTATTTAAATATATTTAAATATGTTTAATTATGTTTAAATATATTTAATTATGTGTCCCTCAGAGACAGAGTTTACACCTCCAGTCTCTAAAGTCTTTTTCCACACAGTGACACAGAATCAAAGTGGCACAGTTTAACATTCCTCAGACACTGGACCCGGAGGTCCCATGGTCCAGACTCTACAGGTCACATGACTGTAATCCACAGATTTAAACCAGACCTGGAGCAGACCTGGAGCAGACCTGACTCTGATCTAATGCCACAGTCTGGTCAGGAGCTCATCACATGATCCACAGATTAAATCTCAAATATGAAATAAAAGGGAAAAGCAGAAACTTTGGCCAAAAAATATTTTAATTGTTAATCCCCATGGCAAGCAGGTCTCATTTCTCATCAGTGTGAAGTTCAGGCTCAGACTGACTCACACTTCACACTAAAACACCAGGTACAACAGAGCGGATCCACACTGAAGAAACATCTCACCTGCTCCTCCTCACTCCCTCCTCTCCTCCTCCTCCTCTCCTCCTCATCCTCCTCCTCTCTCCTCCTCCTCCTCTCCTCCTCTCCTCCTCTCCTCCTCTCCTCCTCTCTCTCCTCCTCACTCCTCCTCTCCTCCTCCTCTCTCTCTCTCTCCTCCTCTCTCCTCCTCTCTCCTCCTCTCTCCTCCTCTCTCCTCTCCTCCTCCTCTCTCCTCTCTCCTCCTCTCCTCTCTCCTCCTCTCCTCCTCTCCTCCTCTCTCCTCCTCCTCTCCTCCTCTCTCCTCCTCTCCTCCTCTCCTCCTCACTCCTCTCTCTCCTCTCTCCTCTCTCCTCTCTCTCTCTCTCCTCTCTCTCCTCTCCTCTCTCTCTCCTCCTCCTCCTCTCCTCTCTCTCTCCTCCTCTCCTCTCTCTCCTCTCTCTCTCCTCCTCTCTCCTCTCTCCTCTCTCCTCCTCTCTCTCTCTCCTCTCTCTCTCCTCCTCTCTCCTCTCTCCTCCTCCTCCTCTCTTCCTCTCCTCCTCATCCTCCTCTCCTCTCCTGTAGCACATCGGTCTGTCCATGTTCTCCCCGGACCAGAGACCAAAGAGGATTTTCCAGATGAGTCACGGTGTCCTGAACCTGCCCAGAAACCTGCTCCTGGACTGGACCTTCGGACACTCCCTGATCAGCTGCCACGTGGAGCATCACCTGTTCCCCACGCTGTCCGACAACATGTGTCTGAAGGTCAGGACTAACCCGGGACTAAACCAGGACTAAACCAGGACTAAAGTCCGACAACATGTGTCTGAAGGTCAGGAGGACTAAACCCAGGACTCAGGACTAACCGGACTAAACCAGGACTAAACCAGGACTAAAGTCCGACAACATGTGTCTGAAGGTCAGGACTAACCCGGGACTAAACCAGGACTAAACCAGGACTAAAGTCCGACAACATGTGTCTGAAGGTCAGGACTAACCCGGGACTAAACCAGGGACTAAACCAGGACTAAAGTCCGACAACATGTGTCTGAAGGTCAGGACTAACCCGGGACTAAACCAGGACTAAACCAGGACTAAACCAGGACTAAAGTCCGACAACATGTGTCTGAAGGTCAGGACTAACCCGGGACTAAACCAGGACTAAACCAGGACTAAAGTCCGACAACATGTGTCTGAAGGTCAGGACTAACCCGGGACTAAACCAGGACTAAACCAGGACTAAAGTCCGACAACATGTGTCTGAAGGTCAGGACTAACCCGGGACTAAACCAGGACTAAACCAGGACTAAAGTCCGACAACATGTGTCTGAAGGTCAGGACTAACACCGGGACTAACCCGGACTAAACCGGGACTAAACCAGGACTAAACCAGGACTAAAAACAGGACTAAAGTCCGACAACATGTGTCTGAAGGTCAGGATTAAACCAGGACTAACCCGGGACTAAACCAGGACTAAACGAGCACTAGACCAGGACTAAAGTCCGACAACATGTGTCTGAAGGTCAGGACTAAACCAGGACTAAACCAAGGACTAAGACCAAGACTAAAGTCCGACAACATGTGTCTGAAGGTCAGGACTAGACCAGGACTAAACGAGGACTAGACCAGGACTAGACCAGGACTAAACCAGGGCTAAAGTCCTACAACATGTGTCTGAACCTGAACCAGGACTAAACCAGGACTAAACCAGGTCTAAACTGGGTCTAAACCTGGACTAGACCAGGACTAGACCAGGTCTAAACCAGGTCTGACTCGTCTCGTTCCAGGTGAAGCCGGTCGTCAGTCGGTTCTTGAAGTCCAAGTCGTTGCCGTACCAACAGGACTCGTACTTGTCCCGCCTCCGACTGTTTTTCCACCAATACCACGAGCTCATGGTGCTGGCCCCGCCCATCACCGAGCTCGTGGGCATCCAATGAGAACGCGGGGTTTGATCAGCCGTCCAATCAGAGCACAGGACCTGGGGCACACCTGTCCAGAGGAGACGCGGGGTCACAGGTGAACGAGGAGCGAGGAAACACGACGCAGGATTCTCTTTGGGATTATTTTTGGAATTAAAGCCAAAACAGAAGTTTATACCAAATGTTTATGATTCAGATTTCTGTAAATACTGGAACTATTCACATGAAACTTATAATATACTTAAAGTTAAAGGTCAAATATTAAACATAAGTGACTCTTGTGAGATTTAAGTCGTGTTCTAAAGTTGTTTCCTCTTCAAAAACATAAACAGACCGGACTTGTGTTTTGTTTCTTCATGTTTGAGTAAATCTTTATTATGAGTCTGTCTACATCTGCGAAGCTCAAAACGCTCTGTTCCACCTTGTGATGTCATGAATAGGGTGACTAGACAACTCTGTTTCCCCGGGACAGTCCCAGGTGTCCCTATTTTTTGACCAATTTGATCTAATTCAGGACTAAACTAAGACTAAACCAGGACTAAACTAGGACTAGACCAGGACTAAAATTGGACTAGACTGGGACTAAACCAGGACTAGACCGGGAATAAATAGGGACTAAACTAAGACTAAACCAGGNAATTGAATCAAAAGTGCACTGTATCGAGGTATATTAATGACATCAGCCCTGCTCATGTTTGAATGTTTATTCATTCAGAGCTTTTCAGTTTTGACTTAAGTTACAAGATAAATAACATTTACGGAGCACAACTGGATCCATTTTATTATAAGTTAACTGTGTTTTTTCACTGTCTTCCTTTGACCTCTTGTATAAAGCTGTGATTTTATATTTTATTATTAATTTTTCTATTTTATTTTGACTTGTACATTTACATTTAAACTATTATGTTTTATTTCACACATGTTTCTTGCTCTTTTTTGTTACTTATTTAGAATTTATTATCGACATTTATATTTTTGCTCTGTGTTATTATATTTATATTGTGACGTGTGACTCCTGTGTCCAAATCATTTCTCTTGTGGATCAATAAGGTTGAGAAGTTCTGCCTTAAACCTCGCCCCTCTGAGCTGTTTTCGTGGTGTTTCTCTCTGTCTTCGCCTCAGGGTTCCTGCTCCTGCGCTCTTCGTCGCTCCTCGTCTTCGCCCCGGCGCTGCTGGTCCTGGGAGTCTGTCACGCCGTCATCACGGTGAAAGGAGCTCATCTGTCCAGCCACTCGTCCCTGAGCCGCTCGCCCCTCCTCAACCGCATCTGGGCCGTGTTCTTCATCGAGGTGAGGAGCGGGAGGGCATCTGACACACACGGGGGGAGGGCATCTGACACACACACGGGGGAGCATCTGGGAGGGCATCTGACACACACGGGGGGAGGGCATCTGACACACACGGGGGGAGGGCATCTGACACACACACACGGGGGGAGGGCATCTGACACACACGGGGGGAGGGCATCTGACCACACACGGGGGGAGGCATCTGACACACACGGGGAGGGCAGGGCATCTGACACACACACGGGGAGGGCATCTGACACACAGGGGGAGGGCATCTGACACACACACAGGGGAGGGCATCTGACACACACACAGGGAGGGCATCTGACACACACACGGGGGGAGGGCATCTGACACACACACGGGGGGAGGGCATCTGACACACACACGGGGAGGCATCTGACACACACACGGGGGGAGGGCATCTGACACACACAGGGGGAGGGCATCTGACACACACACAGGGGGGGCATCTGACACACACGGGGGGAGGGCATCTGACACACACGGGGGAGGGCATCTGACACACACACGGGGGAGGGCATCTGACACACACACGGGGGGAGGGCATCTGACACACACACGGGGAGGGCATCTGACACACACGGGGAGGGCATCTGACACACACACGGGGGAGGGCATCTGACACACACACGGGGAGGGCATCTGACACACACACGGGGGGAGGGCATCTGGGGGGAGGGCATCTGACACACACAGGGGAGGGCATCTGACACACACACGGGGGGAGGGCATCTGACACACACAGGGGGAGGGCATCTGACACACACACGGGGGGAGGGCATCTGACACACACACGGGGGGAGGGCATCTGACACACACACAGGGGAGGGCATCTGACACACACACGGGGGAGGGCATCTGACACACACACGGGGGGAGGGCATCTGACACACACAGGGGGGAGGGCATCTGACACACACACGGGGGGAGGGCATCTGACACACACACGGGGGAGGGCATCTGACACACACAGGGGGGAGGGCATCTGACACACACGGGGGGAGGGCATCTGACACACACACAGGGAGGGCATCTGACACACACAGGGGGGAGAGGGCATCTGACACACACGGGGGGAGGGCATCTGACACACACGGGGGAGGGCATCTGACACACACATGGGGGGGAGGGCATCTGACACACACACGGGGGAGGGCATCTGACACACACACGGGGGGAGGGCATCTGACACACACAGGGGGAGGGCATCTGACACACACACAGGGGGGAGGGCATCTGACACACACACGGGGGAGGGCATCTGACACACACACAGGGGAGGGCATCTGACACACACACGGGGGAGGGCATCTGACACACACACGGGGGGAGGCATCTGACACACACACGGGGGGAGGGCATCTGACACACACAGGGGGGAGGGCATCTGACACACACGGGGGAGGGCATCTGACACACACACGGGGGGAGGGCATCTGACACACACACGGGGGGAGGGCATCTGACACACACAGGGAGGGCATCTGACACACACAGGGAGGGCATCTGACACACACAGGGGGAGGGCATCTGACACACACAGGGAGGGCATCTGACACACACACGGGGGGAGGGCATCTGACACACACACAGGGGGAGGGCATCTGACACACACACGGGGGGAGGCATCTGACACACACACAGGGAGGGCATCTGACACACACACGGGGGAGGGCATCTGACACACACAGGGGAGGGCATCTGACACACACACGGGGAGGGCATCTGACACACACACGGGGGAGGGCATCTGACACACACACGGGGGGAGGGCATCTGACACACACACGGGGGGAGGGCATCTGACACATCCTGAGCAGTTTTTGGAACTTTTTGCGTTTTGAGCTCAGTTTTTAACATCACATCATGACAATTTTCCCACAAAAGCGCAATGCATTTTGGGAATTGTGAACTGCCCGTGTTCTTCAGGGCATCAGAGGTTCAGGGTCTTTCACAAAGGTCGGATTTTGTAGGATTATTTTCTATTTTCACAACATAAACTTTTTAAAGTGTTTAAATTCTCAAAGCTCCAAAAAGTGATCTTTGTCAGATTTATACGGGATGTACACATATTTTTGTGACCTACGACTGCCGATTGAGAGCTGGTCGTGAGGTATTACTCCATGTTACTCCATGTTACTCCATGTTACTCCATGTTACTACCATGTTACTACATGTTACTACGCCAAAAATCAGATCCCAAAAAGAGTTGCACGAGTGAAAAATCTGCTCAAAAAGGGCCAAAAATCGCACCGTGTAAACTTTTGTCCCATGAGCCGCTGAGCACAGACCCCTGAAAACAACACGACACATCTTGGATTCATCTTCAGATCTTATTACAGTTCTGTGGAAATGAGCCGTTTGTTTTTTCCTGTTTCCATGGAGACCGTGTAAGAGGCAAGATAAGAATTTTGCCATGGACCTTTGAGATGCTTCAGGCTTTTTACACCGCACGTGATAAAAGACCTTCCAGAGGAAACACTTTGAGGGAACACTGCCCGAAACACCACCAGAGCGGAGTGAGACTGAGGCCTTTTCTGTTGTGTTCACCCGGCGCCCCCTGGAGGCCGCTGTGACGCTGCAGGACACAGAGGACCTGACCCTCCCTGAGCAGTCCTCCTGACCAACTGAGACCTTTGACTCAGACTCAAAGGGACTGAGACGCACAGGGGAAATGTTACTGCAGCAAAACTTGAATTTTACCTCAAGATGAATAAAGTGTCTCGCTGTTCCTCTCTCTCACTCACTGGGAGGGCATCTGACTCTCTGTGTCCTGTGTCTCTCAGGTGTGCGGTGCGGTGCGTTCAGTGCGGACGCCGGGGTCCAGGCCCACGTGAAGCTGCATCACGCCCACACAAACGTGCTCGGTCTGGGAGACTCGTCCACCTGGAAAGTCCCGAGTCTGAGCCGAGGCCTGTACCTGTTCATCGCTCCGCTCGCCGTCCCCGTCATCACCCCGCTGGTCGCTCTCGGTACTGCGCCCACAACGGAGCAGGAGGAGTTGTAGTAGTAGTAGTAGTAGTAGTAGTAGTAGTAGTAGTAGTAGTAGTAGTAGTAGTAGTAGTAGTAGTAGTACTTTTACACATATATTCTGTCTGTTCCAGCCCAGTTGAAGCACCAGTCCGTGCTCTCGTCTCTCCGGACCCTCCTGATGGTTTCTCTGGGGCTCTGGTCTCACTTCTGGATCCTGGTCCGGGTCTGTGGGTTCTGCTCGGTTCCGTCTGCGCTCGGCTGCATGTTCTTCACCAGGAACCTGTTCTCTCTCTGCCGTACATCCACGTCAACATCTTCCAGGTAACAACACAAACCTTTAGACCACAGACTGTAAAGACGTGACGTCACTGCAGAGTTCAGCTCCAGGCAAATGAAGCTCATCGAGGCGGCAGATATATAATATATATGTTGATATTAAGAATGGGAATTTATTTATGGACAAAATAATGAAATAAAAACACCAGGATCATGTAGAACGGGTTAATACATTAACATTTTCAGACCAAAATGATGAGGTTCACAGCAGCAGGTACAGAGAGATTTTACGTTTCAGCATTTCAATGAAAAGTCATTTGGAGCCAAAGTCGATGGAGCCGTGCTCACTTCCTGTTTGGAACGCGGCGGCTAGTGTGTTAGCTATGTCCGTTCAGAGTTTGTGGTTACCCTGAACGCGCTGACTCACATCAGGCACAGTTACCGCCGCAGTCTAGGGTGTCCAGACTATGGCCCAGGGGCCAAATGTGGTCCTCAGGTTCTCTGCTCAATTGGCCTAAATGACCAAAAGTATTTTTACAGCAAATTTTCCAAATCCTGCTATTATAACTGTGATTCAGACGAAACATAAATGTCCCATAAAACACCGTCTTTTTAAAGGTGATTCTCTGAGTGATTCACTTAAATATTCTGTGTCTGTGTCACTACGCTCTTTAAATGTTATTTAAGTATATTTAAATATGTTTAATTATGTTTAAATATATTTAATTATGTGTCCCTCAGAGACAGAGTTTACACCTCCAGGCTCTAAAGTCTTTTTCTACACAGTGACACAGAATCAAAGTGGCACAGTTTAACATTCCTCAGACACTGGACCCGGAGGTCCCATGGTCCAGACTCTACAGGTCACATGACTGTAATCCACAGATTTAAACCAGACCTGGAGCAGACCTGGAGCAGACCTGGAGCAGACCTGACTCTGATCTAATGCCACAGTCTGGTCAGGAGCTCGTCACATGATCCACAGATTAAATCTCAAATATGAAATAAAAGGGAAAAGCAGAAACTTTGGCCAAAAATATTTTAATTGTTAATCCCCATGGCAGCAGGTCTCATTTCTCATCAGTGTGAAGTTCAGGCTCAGACTGACTCACACTTCACACTAAAACACCAGGTACAACAGAGCGGATCCACACTGAAGAAACATCTCACCTGTACTGTCCCTCCTCCTCCTCTCTCCTCTCTCCTCTCCTCCTCTCTCTCCTCTCCTCCTCTCCTCCTCTCCTCCTCTCTCCTCCTCCTCATCCTCCTCTCTCCTCTCCTCTCTCCTCTCCTCCTCCTCCTCCTCTCCTCCTCTCCTCCTCTCCTCCTCTCCTCCTCTCCTCTCCTCCTCCTCCTCTCCTCCTCCTCCTCTCCTCCTCCTCCTCCTCTCTCTCTCCTCTCTCCTCCTCCTCCTCTCTCCTCCTCTCCTCTCTCCTCCTCCTCCTCCTCCTCCTCTCCTCTCTCCTCCTCCTCTCTCCTCCTCCTCTCTCTCCTCTCTCCTCTCTCTCTCCTCTCTCCTCCTCTCTCCTCCTCTCTCCTCTCCTCCTCCTCCTCTCCTCCTCCTCTCTCCTCCTCTCCTCCTCTCTCCTCCTCCATCCTCCTCCTCCTCCTCTCCTCCTCCTCTCCTCCTCTCTTCCTCTCCTCTCCTGTAGCACATCGGTCTGTCCATGTTCTCCCCGGACCAGAGACCAAAGAGGATTTTCCAGATGAGTCACGGTGTCCTGAACCTGCCCAGAAACCTGCTCCTGGACTGGACCTTCGGACACTCCCTGATCAGCTGCCACGTGGAGCATCACCTGTTCCCCACGCTGTCCGACAACATGTGTCTGAAGGTCAGGACTAACCCGGGACTAAACCAGGACTAAACCAGGACTAAACCAGGACTAAAGTCCGACAACATGTGTCTGAAGGTCAGGACTAACCCGGGACTAAACCAGGACTAAACCAGGACTAAAGTCCGACAACATGTGTCTGAAGGTCAGGACTAACCCGGGACTAACCCGGGACTAAACCAGGACTAAACCAGGACTAAACCAGGACTAAAGTCCGACAACATGTGTCTGAAGGTCAGGACTAACCCGGGACTAAACCAGGACTAAACCAGGACTAAAGTCCGACAACATGTGTCTGAAGGTCAGGACTAACCCGGGACTAAACCAGGACTAAACCAGGACTAAAGTCCGACAACATGTGTCTGAAGGTCAGGACTAACCCGGGACTAAACCAGGACTAAACCAGGACTAAACCAGGACTAAAGTCCGACAACATGTGTCTGAAGGTCAGGACTAACCCGGGACTAAACCAGGACTAAACCAGGACTAAACCAGGACTAAAGTCCGACAACATGTGTCTGAAGGTCAGGACTAACCCGGGACTAAACCAGGACTAAACCAGGACTAAAGTCCGACAACATGTGTCTGAAGGTCAGGATTAAACCAGGACTAAACCAGGACTAAAGTCCGACAACATGTGTCTGAAGGTCAGGACTAACCCGGGACTAAACCAGGACTAAACCAGGACTAAACCAGGACTAAAGTCCGACAACATGTGTCTGAAGGTCAGGATTAAACCAGGACTAACCCGGGACTAAACCAGGACTAAACGAGCACTAGACCAGGACTAAAGTCCGACAACGTGTCTGAAGGTCAGGACTAGACCAGGACTAAACCAAGACTAAACCAAGACTAAAGTCCGACAACATGTGTCTGAAGGTCAGGACTAGACCAGGACTAGACTAGGACTAGACCAGGACTAAACCAGGGCTAAAGTCCTACAACATGTGTCTGAACGTGAGGACTAAACCAGGACTAAACCAGGACTAAACCGGGTCTAAACTGGGTCTAAACCTGGACTAGACCAGGACTAGACCAGGTCTAAACCAGGTCTGACTCGTCTCGTTCCAGGTGAAGCCGGTCGTCAGTCAGTTCTTGAAGTCCAAGTCGTTGCCGTACCAACAGGACTCGTACTTGTCCCGCCTCCGACTGTTTTTCCACCAATACCACGAGCTCATGGTGCTGGCCCCGCCCATCACCGAGCTCGTGGGCATCCAATGAGAACGCGGGGTTTGATCAGCCGTCCAATCAGAGCACAGGACCTGGGGCACACCTGTCCAGAGGAGACGCGGGGTCACAGGTGAACGAGGAGCGAGGAAACACGACGCAGGATTCTCTTTGGGATTATTTTTGGAATTAAAGCCAAAACAGAAGTTTATACCAAATGTTTATGATTCAGATTTCTGTAAATACTGGAACTATTCACATGAAACTTATAATATACTTAAAGTTAAAGGTCAAATATTAAACATAAGTGACTCTTGTGAGATTTAAGTCGTGTTCTAAAGTTGTTTCCTCTTCAAAAACATAAACAGACCCGGACTTGTGTTTTGTTTCTTCATGTTTGAGTAAATCTTTATTATGAGTCTGTCTACATCTGCGAAGCTCAAAACGCTCTGTTCCACCTTGTGATGTCATGAATAGGGTGACTAGACAACTCTGTTTCCCCGGGACAGTCCCAGGTGTCCCTATTTTTGACCAATTTGATCTAATTCAGGACTAAACTAAGACTAAACCAGGACTAAACTAGGACTAGACCAGGACTAAAATTGGACTAGACTGGGACTAAACCAGGACTAGACCGGGAATAAATAGGGACTAAACTAAGACTAAACCAGGACTAAACCGGGGCTAAACCAGTTTTAAAACTGGACTAGACCGGGACTAGACTGGGACTAAAGCAGGACTAAAACTGGGACTAAACTAAGACTAAACCAGGACTAGACCCGGACTAAATTGGGACTAAAGCAGGTCTAAACCAGGACTGAACTAGGACTAAATCAAGACTAAACCAGGATTAAACTAAGACTAAACCGGGACTAAACCAAGACTAAACCAGAACTAAACCGGGACTAAACTAAGACTAAACCAAGACTAAACCAGGACTAAACTAAGACTAAACCGGGACTAAACTAAGACTAAACCAGGACTAAACCAGAACTAAACCAGACTAAACCAAGACTAAACCAGGACTAGACTCGGACTAAACTGGGACTAAAGCAGGTCTAAACCAGGACTAAACTAGGACTAAATCAAGACTAAACCAGGATTAAACTAAGACTAAACCGGGACTAAACCAGGACTAAACTAAGATTAAACCAGAACTAAACCAGGACTAAACTAAGACTAAACCAGGACTAAACTAAGACTAAACCAAGACTAAACCAGGACTAGACTCGGACTAAACTGGGACTAAAGCAGGTCTAAACCAGGACTAAACTAGGACTAAATCAAGACTAAACCAGGATTAAACTAAGACTAAACTGGGACTAAACCAGGACTAAACTAAGATTAAACCAGAACAAAACCAGGACTAAACTAAGACTAAACCGGGACTAAACTAAGACTAAACCAGAACTAAACCAGGACTAAATCAAGACTAAACCAGAACTAAACCAGAACTAAACCAGGACTAAACTAAGACTAAACCAGGACTAAACTAAGACTAAATCAAGTCTAAACCAGGACTAAACCAGAACTAACTCCAACTCCAGGTCTGTTTGTGTTTGTGACGAGGAAAAAACATTAGAACAGAAATCAGAGAAAAGTGTCACATGAGCCTTTAAACTAAATATTTCCCTTTATTTACAATGGAAAAGTTTGCACTGAAAAGTTACAGATAAACTTTAACCTGTTTATCGACAAACACAATAATGAACAACACAACAGAACGGACATTTTATCTTATTATTGTTGGAATCCTGCTGGACTTTTATTGTGAAATCCTTTTGCAAACATGTTAAATTTAATGTTTTATTTAGTTTCATATAAACCATCTGTTTTATTTCACTGATCATGTGTGTTTTTAATGAGTTAGTTTGATGCTAAAATTTCCCTCAAGAGCCACATGCTAACTGTAAGCCCTGCTCTGTCTGAGGCATGTTAGAGTTTAATCTGAGCTTTATTTTTACACAATCTGACCAGAAAGAACTCATGTATCTGAGCTATTTATCTGATGTGTGCTGTTAAAAACAAATCCCTTTCAAATAACATTTAGCATTAGCGGCATTAGTCGTTGCAGTAGAACAGGAGTCTCAAACTCATTTTGTTCCGGGCGTCGTGTCCAACCGACTTTGATCCCAAAGTGTCCGGATCAGAAAACTCATGTCATATAAACCCCAAAATAACAATAAGTTCAAATATTTGTGCAGAGAAACACAAATCTATTACATAAATCTTTTTTAATTGATGAACTCTTTCTTTTACAAAATATTATAATATTATGAACAACCTGAAACTTTAAGAAAAATTCAATTTCAACACAAAGTTTGAACATGAACTTGTCTGTAAACAGGAAAAGTAAATTTTTGTTGTAAAATCCTGCACTCGGCTCCACTTTTCTCATGTTGGACATTTTTCTGATGAGGGTGTCACGGTCAACAGTCAAAACGATCGTCCTTTAAGAGCGTTTGGAAAGAGACAAGTCTTCATTTGTGCTGCTCTGGTGGGAGGGGCCACGTACAGAGACGCTGGAGACGCTGCTGTGATAAACACTACAGAAAATTAACGAGATTTTAATAGAAAATATCATTAAAATATTTTAGTAGAAAATCAGCTGGGGGCCAGATTAAAGATCTTGGAGGGCCACATCTGGCCCCCAGGCCGTATGTTTGACACTTGTGCAGTAGCATTAGCGTTAGCATTTGTATTAGCATTAGCTGACAGTTTTTTTGGTTAGTCTCTCACATTGTTAAAAATTTAAGAGATTTGTCCCAGTTTTATACAAGAAATGTCTCAGGTGTCTCTATTTTTGACCAATTTGATCCTGACAACAGTAAAGAGAAACATAAACATTTGTTTATGAAAAATAAAGAAAAGCTGCTTAAAAACAAAGAAAATGTGACTATACTGACTCATGTTTGTCATGAATGGGCCGAATACAAAACTGTTTTCTTTGATGTCGTGCTCGTTTCACAATTTTATTTTTTTACCAACCTCCACAAACCGAGAGTGTCCCAGTTTTTTTATTTTGAAAATCTACTTCCTCTGCCCTGGGACACAGTTCTGACGCAAAGAGGAACAGAAATAAGAACAGTGTGATGACAGAAAGCAGCCAGCAGAGGGCAGCCACAACTCTAACAATACTACTACTACTACTACTACTACTACTACTACTACTACTGCTAGTACTACTACTACTACTACTACTGCTAGTACTACTACTACTACTACTGCTAGTACTACTACTACTACTACTACTGCTAGTACTACTACTACTACTACTACTGCTACTACTACTACTACTACTACTACTACTGCTACTACTGCTACTACTACTACTACTGCTACTACTACTAGCTACTACTACTACTACTACTACTACTACTACTACTACTACTACTACTACTACTACTAGTTACTACTACTACTACTACTACTACTACTACTACTACTGCTACTACTACGCTACTACTACTACTACTGCTACTACTACTACTACTACTACTACTACTACTACTACTACTGCTACTACTACTACTACTACTACTACTGCTACTACTACTACTACTACTACTACTACTACTACTACTAGCTACTACTACTACTACTACTACTGCTACTACTACTACTACTACTACTACTGCTACTACTACTACTACTACTACTACTACTGCTACTACTACTACTACTACTACTACTACTACTACTACTACTGCTGCTGCTACTAATACTGTTACTGCTACTACTACTACTACCACTATTACCATTACTACTACAATAACTACTACAACTGCTACTGTTACTACTACTACTACTACTACTACAATAACTACTACTACTATTGATACTGCTACTACTAATGCTACTATTACCACTACTATTTCTGCTACTTCTGCTACTACTACTAGTACCAGCACTACAACAACTGCAACTACTATTACTCTACTACTAGTATTACTACTACTAATACTTCGATACTTCCTCAATAATTTCTGCTCGGTCATGATTCTTTTTTTAAATTTGTTCAAACAAAAGTGAAAGGATCAAGTTTAAATGTTTTGATTCGTCATCAATCATAATCTGGTTTGTTTTGAGCGTTACCATGGAAACAAACCTGCATGTAATCTCTTAATCCATCTGTGGTGAAAGACTGGATCAAGATCTGAGTGAAAACCAGGTCTGGACCGAGGACTAGACCGAGACTAGACCGAGACTAGACCAGGACTAGACCGAGACTAGACCAGGACTAGACCGACTAGACCGAGACTAGACCGGGACTAGACACATGCCACAAAGACTGATTTTTTTTCTGTTCTATTCTAGATCTAAACCAGATTTAACGAACAATAAGTCTAAGTCAGGACTAAGTCAGGACTTTGTCGTGATCCAAAAACAGGTTCAGACCAAAACTAAACCAGGATTAAATCATAAAACACAAAAATCCTTTCAAGTGTGTCATCCATGAAACTAAGATTATTCTAGATCTAAACCAGGACTAACCCAGGTATGAGCTCAGGTATGTGCAGGTGAGTGACACAGGGGAGGCCACGCCCACTTCTGCTCCAGGCCACGCCCTCTTCTGAGAGGAGGAGAGAGGAAAGGAGGAGAGGAGAGGAGAGGAGAGAGAAGGAGAGGAGGAGAGAGAGAAAAGGAGGAGAGCAGAGAGGAGAGAGAGGAGAGGAGGAGAGGAGACGAAAGGAGAGAAGAGAGAGGAGGAGAGAAGACAAGGAGAGAGAGAGCAGAGGAGAGAGGAGAGGAAAGGAGGAGAGAGAAAAGGAGGGAAGGAGAGAGGAAGAGAGAGGAGGAGAGAGTAGAGGACAGAGGAGAGGAGGAGAGAAGAAGAGACAGGAGACGAGGAGAGAGTAGAGGAGAGGAGGAGAGAGGAAAGGAGGAGAGAGGAGGACAGAGGAGAGGAGGAGAGAGAGAAAAGGAGGAGAGAGAGAGGAGAAAGGAGGAGAGGAGGAGAGAGGAAAGGAGGAGAGAGGAGGAGAGAGAGGAGAGAGAGAGAAAGGAGGAGAGGAGAGGAGAGGAGAGAGGAGAAAGGAGAGGAGAGAGAGAGAAAAGGAGGAGAGGAGAGAGGAAGAGAGGAGGAGAGAGGAGAGGAGAAGAGAGAGGAAAGGAGGAGAGGAGGGGAGAGAAGGAGTGAGAGAGAGGAAGAGAGGAGAGGAGGAGAGAAGAGAGAGAGGAGAGAGAGAGAGGAGAGAGAGAGAGGAGAGGAGAAGAGAGGAGGAAAGGAGGAGAGGAGGGGAGAGAAGGAGTGGAGGCCACGCCCTTTCTGTTAAAGACCACGCCCCTTCTGTTAAAGACCACGCCCCTTCAGCTCTGGAGAAGTGACTTTTTCATGTAAATGAACGAAGAGAATGTTGTTCTTCTGCTCTCAGCTCCTCCCACAGACTCACAGGGAGGAACCAGGAACTGCCTCAGCACAAAACTCACACACACAGACCAGACAGAGACCAGAGAGAGACCAGAGCCAGACCAGAGCCAGACCAGAGCCAGACCAGAGCCAGAGGAGGGACCAAAACCAGAACTGAAACAGAACTAAACCAGGTCTGAACAAGATCTACAGCAGGATTATACCAGGTCCAAAAGAGGAACTACTTCAGCACAAAACTTTCAGAGAGACACCAGAGGAGCACATGAGGAGCAGAGCCAGAGGAGGGACTTAAGACTAAACCAGGTCTACAAAAGGATTAAACCAGGACTAAACTAAACCAAGTCTAAGCCAGGTTTACAACAGGACTAAACCAGGGCTAAAAGAGGAACTGCTTCAGCACAAAAACTGTCAAACATCAGAGGAGCACAAGAGGAGCTGAGCCAGAGGAGGGACTGAGCCAGAAGTGAAACAGGTCTAAAAGAGAACTAAACCAGGACTAACCCAGCGCCAGGACTAAACCAGAACTAAACCAGGTGTAAAAGAGAAACTGCCACAAGACAAACCTGTCAGTGAGAGATCAGGACAGCACAAGAGGAACAAGAGCCAGAGGAGGGACTAAACCAGGTCTGAACCAGGTCTAAACCAGGTCTGATCCAGGTCTGAACCAGGTCTAAAACAGAACTAAACCAGGACTAACCCAGAACCAGTTCACCGAAGCCTCACATTATAAAAGGTAAGACACATTTTTATCATGATTTTAGAGTTTTGTGAAGGATTCGTTTGAGTTTAAAGGACTCATTTTAAAGCTGCACTGTGTAACTTTTCTGGAGAAGAGTCTGTCACCTGTTTGTTTCCATGGAGATGTTACCGCTTTGCCTAGAATGTTCCAGGGTAGGGCATTAAACATATCAAACAGGTCAGTAAACTCTTACGTGAACACATGCTGGATACTTGACAGTAAGTTAAAGCCATACTGTGGAAATTTCCAGGTAAAGATAAACAATATCTCCATGGAGACAAGCAGGTGGAGTGCCCTCAAACAGAAACGTTACACAGAGCAGCTTTAACAGTCCAGTTCTGGTTTGTCTTGAGTTGTACAGAGTGACGTTTGAATAGATTTGAATAGATTAAAAAAAAAAAAAAACTCCTGTGTTCTAACGCTGTTTCCTCATCTTAGACTTGCCTGAAGAGGTTTTAAATGTCATCTGTGCATGTTTGAGTAATTTAGTGATCTCTGCTGGGCCCTACTTTGCATTTTACAGAATAAAATGAAACAAATCTAAATATATTCTGTGTTCTAGTTAATCTAAAGCCCATCTCTGAAGTGATTTGAATTCCAGACCTGGTTTAGATGCATTTATTTTTGTATTTATTTGGGCTCATTTGGGCTCAGGTCAAAGGTCAGAGGTCAAAGCAGGGTTGTAGTCTAGAGCATTATTACCCAAAGACTGGGTCGCAAGAGATTTTTTTGTGTTTGGCTTGTCAGGGTCTGCACGTAGGTCCACTTTGCCTAACAAGTTCTCTGCCTAAAACAGTGATTACTGTTTTTCCTTGTTTAAAACTTGAATACCGTATTTTTCGGACTATAAGGCACACTTAAAATCCCTTAATTTTCTCAAAAATTGACAGTGAGCACTTTATACTGGTTGTGTGAAACCGATTTTTATTTCCACTGAGTCGAGTCCGACAGAAGCTGAACCACATCCCCATGTTTTTTTTTTTATTGCTTATAGTTTATGTCAATGAGCCATGTGGTTTTAAGTTTTGTTTCTGTAAAACGTAAACAAATGTGCGCAAAGCTGCATTAATTATTCAGTCTGTTTTTTAGTCGTCTCGTACAGAATAAAAAAGTCTCAAGTCTCATGTGTCTTCCGTTTGTTTCACTTGATGCGCCTTATAGTCCAAAAAATACGGTAATACAAATTGTTCAGAGACACGATCACTCAGTCAACAATAAAATATCCTGCTTAATGTTCAGTAATGGACACAAATGTATGAGTAATGTCTATTGACTTGGGTTGCAAAGATTTGTGACTTTTAAAATATGGATCCCCAGAAAAAAATTTGGGGAAACACTGTTGTTCTGTGTTTTTTTAACGGCGACGTCTGTGCACTTGTTTCTTTTATGAAGTCGTTTTACATCAGTATTGTGATTTAAAATCACAGTCACAATTAGCTCCTTAACGCCGACTGTCGCAAATATGTACGACAAACTGTTTAGATGAAGATATAAAGTGGAGAGAGCGGCTGCTTTCCGTCAGTGCCGGTTCGTGCACGTGCAGGAAGTTCCTATGAACCTTTGGCAAGCACTTGGTTCTAGTTGTCGCAAATTTGCAACACACCCAAATTTCTATTTATTAATTTTTTTGCTATAATCAAATTAATAATCTTGACTTAATTTACCTTCTACTTAAAGGCAAAAACACATATAAAACTTTTTGAATGTACATCTATGTAAATTCAGGTGTTAAGGGGTTAAAATATGGCAAAGGAAAAATTAAGTTTATCAATTGGACAAAAGTTTATTTTGGTTGAAAATGTTTTTCAGCTCATCCAAACTGCTTCTTCAGTTCTCATCAGACACTGTTGGACACTGCCTTATATCTACCTGAAGGAAGAGCTAACTACTCTGAAACTCCTCTGAAACTAACGCACACTTGTTTACAGTTTCTGTTTGTAGCTCAGCCTGTTCATCTGTATCTGAGTGTGGGTCATGTTAGCAGAATCACTCAGACCCATTGTGAGTGTTTTCACACCTCTGGCCCTGACCTGCACCTCCCTGTTGTTCTATTTGTTTTAGGTTTGAGGATGAAGTTGTAAATGGGAGACAGATGGTCTCTGAGCCGTCCATTTCTGTTCAAGGAAGGATTTTTCTTAACTAAAAGAGCCTCTTTGACTCCTTCTTTGACTAAGAGAGCAACACAGGACCTCAGTCTAATGTACATCTCCACCTAAAAGCCACAAACCGCTTCTTTGTGGACAGTGAGGTTCAGATCTGAACCAGGGAAAAGAACTGGTTTGAGAAGGGAGTTAAGGAAGATATTTTTGTTATGAAAGAAAATCCTTCCTTGAACAGAAATGGAAGCCTCAAACATCATCTCCAGAGGTGGGACTTTGAGCCGTGACTTGGACTCGAGTCAGACTTGAGTCACTATTTTTAGAACTTGAGACTTGACTTGATAAAATGGACTAAGACTTGGGACTCGACTTGGACTTGAAGGTCAGTGACTCTTGAGCCCTGTGACTTCAGAAGACTTGATGCGTCCCTAAAAAAATGTTTTTTGAAAATACTTTTCTCTTTACAGTTGATAAATGCAGCGTTTAATTTTACAGGAACAAACTGTCGCTTACACTTCTCTGTTTGTTACTTTGGATGAAACTGAAGTACTGTGATACTCAAATGTACTACAGTAAAATACAGAACAACGCAGTAAAACAGAGGGAACTACACAGAACATGATCCTTCGTGAGAAAATAACTGTTATTTAGCTCGTTTATATCTTAATTCTTTCTGTTCTGATGGTAAAGATTCACACTAAAATCTTGTCAAGACATTTAAAAAGGAAAACGTAGCATTTCTACAACTCTTATATAAATACTCATCAATATACCATGAGTTTTTAAGTACAAATAAACTCAAAAATCATATAAATTGCAAAACCCTAAGCTATATTTGGTGCTTTGGTTTAAAGACTTGAAATGACTTGAAGCGCAAAGCAGATGACTTGGACTTGACTTGGACTTATGGGCCAGTGACTCGAGACTCGACTTGGACCTGCCTGTATTTGACTTGGGACTTGACTCGGACTTGAGGTCAAAAACTTGAGACTTACTTGAGACTTGCAAAACAGCGACTTGGTCCCACCTTTGGATCCATCCTCAAACCTAAAACAAATAGAACGACAGGAGGAGTCAGGTCAGGACCAGAGGTGTGAAAACTCCGTCAGGGGCCTAAATGATTCTGCTGATAAGACCCCACACTCAGGTCAGATGAATAGGCCGAGCTAACTGTATATAGGTCTGATTTAAAGTGTATAATTCAGCCTCGTGAAATCATGCGCCTCTGTTAAATCTTCTTGTTTTTATTTCAGTGATGGCAGATTCAGCGCCTCAAAGTCCAAAGTCTCTAGGGTCAGATGTCCCAAATCCTGGCCCAAGCCCTGGCCCAAGTCCAGGTCCTAGTCCTGGTCCAAGTCCTGGTCCTAGTCCCGGCTGCAGTCCGACTAAAGTCCTGGACAAACCTAAACTCAACGGCACCAGTGAAGTCCAAGCGGAGGACCTGACTAACGACCAGAGGGAGTCTGAGGCTGACGAGGAGCCAGAGGTGAGGCTCTAACGCAGACTCTAAATGAAAAACCCGTTAGCCACAGTGTTTCAAACAGGAAGCAAGCACGGGCTGGCTCCAGTTCACTTTCTTTTGAAAAACCGTGTCCCCTCTTTCTGTAACTTCTGCTGTTAGACTCGCTATTCTGACCTTAAAACATTCGTATTAATTGGCTCTACATGATCCTGGGGTTTTTATTTCACTGTTTTTGTCCGTGAAGAAAGGGTTACACGCTGCTAAACATTGACACGCATCCCAAATTTCGGACTTCCGGTCATCGCACAATGCACACTGGGAAGGATCCCCCAAAAAAGTGAACATCAAAGCGAAATCCCGATCTCTCGCTCAACCTCGGTTACAAATTTAAAAAGTCAACGCCAAAGTGAAAGGCTCCAGCTGTTCACCAAGAAACACCTTCCACTGCAAAGAGACCAAGACGTGATGTTGCTGTAAAACCACAAGAACAAGAAAGTGCAGCTCAGTCTGTTTGTCTTCTGCTCCTCTACATTAACAAACCGGATTTTGTTTTGTCGTCGCTCCACATACAAAATGTTCTCTGTAAACTCGGGATGATTTCTTAGTCAGTCAGATGTTTCCTTTTTGGTTCTTCCTGTGGATCAATCCTGCCCATCACCTTCACCTTTCACTATTTTTCAATTCCGTTGGGAAGAGAAACAGTTTGAACGGAGGTTTGAGTCACACACATCTGATTCACTTTTGCATTTATGGAGTTCACAAACACATTTCTGGAGTTGTTTTCCGCCGTTTGGATCCAACAACCACAACAATTACGATGTCCGAATCCCAAAACTAAAATATGACAATATCAGAACCAGAAACAAAAGTGAAATGGTTCAAAAGACTTGAAAAGATCGACTTCAACAATAGACACATCCCACTGGGAAAACAAACATGGAGGTTTGAGTCTCACTTTTTCTGAGGATTCTTCCCAGTGTGAATTGCACGATGATCAGAAGAAATTTGGGGTGCATGTATTGTCGTAGTAGCGGCATAAACATTACTTTTCTAGCGTCCAACTACTTAGATTTTTTTTTTAATTGTCAGAGTAGCGGCACTTTATTTTTATTTTGTCACTTTTCCGACATGAATAATATTAACGTGACATCCTTTTATTATACTTGATCAGAGAAAACTTCGGGCACAGACGATATCAGACACTCACAGCCCAAAACACAAATATGACGCGTCGGAACAGCGATACTAAAAAGTGTCGTAATACCGTCGCGTGTAAATAGAGACATCTCGTAATGAAGGTACGTCGGAATAGGCAACAGATGAATCCCAAAGAAAGATCTGAATGTTAATAACAGATCAATCAGGCGGCGTTGTCGTTCCCGATGTCGCAATCACTAACGTAAACAACAGGTTTGATTGACAGGTCTGTTAAGCGTCCACTTCCTGCTAAACCAGTGGTGCGGGGAAGAACGTCACCTAGAACAGTCTCGCTCCAGATTGGCTCTTTGATATGCTAAATAGTTTTTTTTTTTTTTTTTTTTTTGAGCAAGTTACAACAAAACAACAAAACGTGTTCATGTTTGGGAGCTGGTGCTCAAAGGAGTTTAAATTTAAAAAACTTTTGGCGTCCTTTCCCAATTGTTTTACGTAATCATGTGGTTGACGCTTTTTTTTTACACCTTTTGAGTGATTACCTGTCGTATACATTGCATACATCTACACACGTATACATACACATGTACACATGTATACATACACATGTACACATGTGTACACATACACACATACATGTAAATACATACACATCTAAAAAATCCAGTACATATATTCTCCATACATATATACATACACACACATATATTTTTGCTTATGGTCGTACCAATAATAGAGCTGAAGACGGCACTAAAATGTATTGTTTATGGATGTACAAAATAAACAACATATAGAACGAAAAATGTAAGGATTTTATTTATTTTTTTTAATTTATGGTCATACAAACGAATAATAATGTTGATGAAGGCTCAAAAGTTTATTGTTTATGATCATATCAAAATAAAAGGTAATTAGAATGAAAAATGTAAGTATTTTTGTTTTCGTTCGTTTTGTTCAAACTAATAATAATGATGATAACAAAGACACTAAAGTTTATCGCTTATGATTGTACAAAACAAACCACATATAGAATGAAAAATGTAAGGATTTTTTTTTTTTTTATTTATGGTCATACAAACGAATAATAATGTTGATGAAGGCTCAAAAGTTTATCGTTTATGATCGTACAACGTAAACAGCATATAGAATGAACAAAGTAAGGATTTTTTTTTTCATTTATGATCATAGAAAATAAACCACTAAATTAAAAATATAAGGATTTTTTTTTTTTTTTACGTTTATGGTCGTATAAACTAATAATAATGTTAACGAAGGCACAAAAGTTTATCATTTATGATCGTACAAAATTAGAATATAAAAAATAAATAAATCAATATGTGCCCTGATTGCAGATTACACCCTATAAATGCTAATCTCGATGAGCTTCATTTGACTGGAGGGTGATGTCAGACTTCCTCAGAACTCGTCTTTATACATAATCATAGTCTGTATTTGAATCCGCTCTGGTCTGTGGTCTTTCTTCAGGACGTCTCGGACAGCGTTCTGTGCGACTCGTGCATCGACACGCCTCGTCCGGCCGTGAAGTCCTGCCTCACCTGCCTGGTCTCCTACTGCGAGGCCCACCTCAGACCTCACCTGGAGAACCCCAAGTTCTCGCAGCACAAGCTCCTGGAGCCTCTGCGCGACATCGAGAGGAAGACCTGCGAGATCCACCACCAGGGCCTCCTCTGGTTCTGCGTGCCCGACCAGGAGTGCGTCTGCGAGGGCTGCGTGAGCGACGAGCACCGCGGACCACGAGCTCCGCACCGTGGAGGAGGCCCGCAGGGACATCGAGGTACTGGACTGGGACTAGACCGGGACTAGACCGGGACTAAACCAGGACTAAAACAGGACTAAAGCAGGACTAAAACAGGCCCGCAGGGACATCGAGGTACTGGACTGGGACTAGACCGGGACTAGACCGGGACTAAACCAGGACTAAACCAGGACTAAAGCAGCACTAAAGCAGGACTAAAACAGGCCCGCAGGGACATCGAGGTACTGGACTGAGACTAGACCGGGACTAGACCGGGACTAAACCAGGACTAAAGCAGGACTAAAACAGGCCCGCAGGGACATCGAGGTACTGGACTGAGACTAGACCGGGACTAAACCAGGACTAAACCAGGACTAAAGCAGGACTAAAACAGGCCCGCAGGGACATCGAGGTACTGAACCGGGTACTAGACCGGGACTAAACCAGGACTAAAACAGGCCCGCAGGGACATCGAGGTACTGGACCGAGACTAGACCGGGACTAGACCGGGACTAAACCAGGACTAAAGCAGGACTAAAACAGGCCCGCAGGGACATCGAGGTACTGGACCGAGACTAGACCGGGACTAAAGCAGGACTAAAGCAGGACTAAAACAGGCCCGCAGGGACATCGAGGTACTGGACCGAGACTAGACCGGGACTAGACCGGGACTAAACCAGGACTAAACCAGGACTAAAGGACTAAAGCAGGACTAAAACAGGCCCGCAGGGACATCGAGGTACTGGACCGGGACTAGACCGGGACTAGACCGGGACTAGACCGGGACTAAACCGGGACTAAAGCAGGACTAAAACAGGCCCGCAGGGACATCGAGGTACTGGACTGAGACTAGACCGGGACTAGACCGGGACTAAACCAGGACTAAACCAGGACTAAACCAGGACTAAACCAGGACTAAAGCAGGACTAGGCCCGCAGGGACATCGAGGTACTGAACCGGGTCTAGACCGGGACTAAACCAGGACTAAACCAGGACTAAAGCAGGACTAAAACAGGCCCACAGGGACATCGAGGTACTGGACCAGGACTAGACCGAGACTAAAACAGGACTAGACCGGGACTAGACCGGGACTAAAGCAGGACTAAACCAGGACTAAAGAGGGACTAAACTAGCACTAAAGCTGGCCAGGAGGGACATTGAGAGACTAAACCGGGACTAGACTGGGACTAAACCAGGACTAGACCAGGACTAGACCAGGTCTAAAGCAGGCCAGGAGGGACATCGAGGTGAGGGACAGGGACTAAACCAGGACTAAACCAGGTTTAAAGAGGGTCTAAAGTAGGACTAAAAGGGACTAAAGAAGGACTAAACCTAGACTAAACCAGGTCTAAAGAGGGACATAGAGGTGAGATACAGGGACTAAACCAGGACTAAACAAGGACTAAAGAGGGACTAAAGCAGGACTGTTAGGTTTATCTAAACATTGTAAACAAGAAGAAAGACAAGAGATTAATTCAGTTTTACTCATGAGGAGAACGGGCAGTGGGCATCAAAACCAACAGTCTCCACACGTTCTGATGCCTCAAGGCTGTTCTCCTCTTTTTATTTCATTAGGAGGCCCTAGTTACAGAATGATAATTCTCAAGGGGAAGGGGAAACAGCCAAGACATAATAAGAAACTGATGCAGCTATGCATAGTACAAACACATAAAACATGATTAACAATCAGGAGGTGCCTTAGGTCAGACACCATCATAACTCTTCATGTGTGACAGTGGGAGTTGGCTTCATGTGAGGAATCATCTGGAGGTTCACTAGAGCGACAGGACACTGCACACAGTTGTCAAACACACAGAGGTTATTCAACAAGTGACAAGTGATTGGTACATTATAAATCAAAGAATTGTAGTACATAAATGGTTAACTCATAGGCCTAGAATATCACACAAGTATTTAGCAAATATGGGATAATAAAATTATTCTGACATTTCCCTCCTGTTTATCATATATTTGCTAAAGAAGAATCAATTCATAACTACTTCTTTCGATTTTCAGTTATGATTTCATAGTCGAGCAATTATATTTTTACACTCGGAGGTAATGTTATTTTAGTCGTGTATTTCTGCGTCATGATTAAATAGAAGTGAGAGCCAAGGAGGAGGAGTCCCCACTGTATGAATCATCACCAGCCAACAAATGTGCCTGCACTGCCTTATCGTCAGGATATGGGGCAATTGCAGTGGTGATTAGACGATTAATTAATTTTCTAATACAGGGTATGCAACAACAACCACACAATGTTAAAACGGCTATAGAGATCAGCGCAGAGGACACAATGGATTTGTATTTTCCAAGTACATCAGGATCGGTGTGTGTGATTTTTGGGGAAACCTGCTGCACCTTCATCCCTAACAACACTGCGTCTGATGGTAGCTTGACCACAAGCAATAGACGGGCTACGAACCTTTAACAAGCGCCTTAAAGAGCAGTCTGGCGTTGACCAGTCTATGTGGGGTGATTGGATGGATGTACTTGGAAAATACAAATCCATTGTGTCCTCTGCGCTGATCTCAAAGTGGAACTAAACCAAGACTAAAGAGACTCTAAAGAGGGACTAAATCAGGGCTGAACCAGCACTAAATCAGGTCTGACTTCAGACTCTTCAGTCGTCTGAGGTTCAGCTTTAGTTTTCTCGTCACTGTCAGAATGAAGCTGATGTTTCAGTTTGAGCAGAAAAACCTGAAGCTGCAGGTTTCACTTTATTGATCTGCTCCACAAAAGTCCCTCTGGGTCCAGTTTGTGTTTAGTCTCAGACTTCAGACGATTCTTCAGGACGACTCCTCATTGTTCAGACTTCAGAGGAACACAGCAGTCCTTTTCTCCTTAGAGGCTTTGTTTATTTGTTTATTTATTAGGATTTCTGCACCAGAGGCTCAGCAGGTCCTGTGGTCCTTTTCAAAAACACTTTAATTCATAAAGACTTGTCTTAAAACTATATAAATAATCAGGTCTGGAATATAATAAAAATAATCAAAAAATAATCATTTGCCCCAAAAGAAACATTTATTTTATTTAAATAAATTTTAGTGAACAACTTCATCAAATAAAACACACAGACACTTTTAAACTCGAGCTCTTTTAAAGTCCCTGTTCAAAACTGAAGAGACTCAAGTTAAAGGTCCATTTTACTTTAAGTTTTTCCTTCTGAACGTCGTGTTTGTCTCGTAAACTCTTTTCTGCACAGTTCAAAATAAACAAGGCCTTTGTGCGTCAGTATAATTGTTGTACCTCGACATGGTGCACTGATAAACGTTCCTCCAGGGGGACCTGAGTCATTCCCAGACCAGCCCAGAGACATCGTCCCTCCAGTGTGTCCTGGGTCTTCCCCGGGGTCTCCTCCTGGTGGGACATGAACACCTCCTGAGGGAGACGTCCAGGAGGCATCAGAACAGACGTCCTCCTCAGACGCTCCTCTCCACGTGGAGGAGCAGCGGCTCTACTCCGAGCTCCTCACTCTGTCTCTAAGGGAGACGCCCAGACACCCTGTGGAGGAAACTCATTTGTGTCGCTTGTATCAGGATCTTGTCCTTTCAGTCATTACCCAGAGCTCATGGCCAGAGGTGAGGGGAGGAACAGAGACTGACTCTAACTGAGTTAGATTGAGCTAATAAAAAATGCAAAAACATTGAAACATTGAATTACCTGCCTTAGTCCTCTGTATTTGACCCATGTCTCTGGGTTAAACCTGCGTCTGACCCGTCCTCAGTGTCTCTGGTTCTTCTGTCAGGAGCTGTGGGACTTTCAATTCAAGACTAGACTTTTACCTTTTGTATTATTGTTTTTGTTTTGGGTCAGTGGAGAAAACCCCGACCCAGACAAACTCAGACAGGCCTGTGCAGTCTGGAGTCTAACCCGGGACCCTCTCGCTGCGAGTCGCGAGTGCTTAGTCCTGGTCTGGAGTTGAAGCCTCAGCTCGTTCCTCATGTGGATGTGATTATAAACGCGTGTAGAATTTCAGTAAACCGCACGTTCCGCTGGCTCCGGCTCAGCTCCTCTAGACTCTGTAAACTCTGAGCGCGGTCGGACTTTTCTTCAGACTCTTTCGCTCCAGGTTCAGTTTGAAAATGTTTGGAATCCAGACGAGTCCAGACAAATCTCACAGGAACATCTGAGCTCCTCCTGAGGGCACGAGTTTAGAGTCAGCTGCTCCTGCCGAAGAATCACAGAGACCACAGACAGAAAGACGGTTTAGACCTGGTTTAGACCTGGTTTAGACCTGGTTTAGACCTGGTTTAGACCTGGTTTAGACCTGGTTTAGACCTGGTTTAGTCCTGTTTAGTTTTAGACCTGGTTTAGTCCTGGTTTAGACCTGGTTTAGTCCTGGTTTAGAGACCTGGTTTAGACCTGGTTTTGTTTTGTCCTGGTTTAGACCTGGTTTAGACCTGGTTTTTGTCCTGGTTTAGTCCTGGTTTAGTCCTGGTTTAGTCCTGGTTTAGACCTGGTTTAGTGGTTTTGTCCTGGTTTAGTCCTGGTTTTGGTTTCCTGGTTTAGACCTCCTGGTTTAGACCTGCCTGGTTTTGTCCTGGTTTTGTCCTGGTTTAGACCTGGTTTTGTCCTGGTTTAGTCCTGGTTTAGACCTGGTTTAGACCTGGTTTAGTCCTGGTTTTGTCCTGGTTTAGACCTGGTTTAGACCTGGTTTAGACCTGGTTTTGTCCTGGTTTTGTCCTGGTTTAGACCTGGTTTAGACCTGGTTTTGTCCTGGTTTAGACCTGGTTTAGACCTGGTTTAGACCTGGTTTAGACCTGGTTTAGACCTGGTTTAGACCTGGTTTAGTCTATGTTACTTCATCTGAATATTTAGTCGATATTTTTTGTGACTGATTTGACCCGGAGTGGAACCTCGTCCTGATGAATCTGTATTTTTAGTCGTGCGTTTTTCGTCTGATCTCTTTGTGTAAAGACCAGACGAGTCGTGTTTTATCAGCTGTCCTCGCCGCAATCCCATCATGCATCACTGTGACAGCTCCGAGCCAATCACAGCGCAGGAATTCACACCTCGCCGTCCACTAATGAAGAAGAGGTCAAAGGCCAAGGACGGACTTTGGTTTGGTCCTTTTATTTAGAACTAAACCAGGACTAAACCAAGTCTAGACCAAGTCTAAACCACTACTTAAACAGAGCTGTAGGATTAAACCAGGACTAAATCAGAACTCAGCCAGGGCCAAACTAGAACTCAACCAAGACTAAACCAGATCTCGACCAGGACTAAACCAGAATTGAAACAGGTCTAAACAAGGTCTCAGTTCTAAACCAGGCCTAAATCAGGTCCGAACCAGAACTAAACGAGGACTAAACAAGGACTAAACCAGGTCTCACCCTTTGCTTTTCAGTATTGACTTAGTGATTTCTTTTGTTTTTTCTGTGTTTGATGAAGGTGTGTCCTTCACTCACAAACCTCCTCAGACTCTCAGTGCTTTTGTCCACCTCCTTTAAACACCAACCTGAGCGTGTGGGCTCGCCTCTCCACAGATCTGACCTGTAACTTGGTCCGGTTTGGTCTCCATGAAGATAGAAATGTTTAACACCACACTGTGAAACAATCCAGACAAAGCGATAACCCTCCAGCAGAAAAGTTACACGGTGCAGCTTTAACGTTGTATTTTTTGTGTTTTTGTGTGTTTTTTTTCAGAGGGAGTTGAAGCAGAAGCAGAACGAGATGGTGAAGACAGTGGCCGCGGCTGAAAACGCCATCAACAAACTGCAAAACAACACCGTGTCCATAGAGGTACATTCTAATCCTAAACCAAATAATCTAATACGACCTAAACCAGAACACCACCCTTTACTCATCTGATAAAAAAACAACTAAACAATCTGAAACGAACTAAACTAGAGCCCCACGTCCACGAAGGTGAAATAAAACACCAAAAATAGCACAACAACTCGTGTCTATAAAGTTAAATATAACCTTAAACCAAATAATCTAATACGAGCTAAACCAGAACACCTCCCTTTTACTCATCTGACCTTGAGAAAGTGCAATGGAACGGCCAATCAAATCAGCATTTCGAAACAAACTCAGGCTAATTCGGTGCAGAACCGAGTCGGCTGGACACTAAACTTTCTCTGGCATCTATATTTTCCCCGACTGTTGCGATGGAACGAATTTATAACGGATGTCGGGAGAACTGACTCGGATTTATCAACTACCGACGTTCAATAAAACCAAATAATCTAATACAAGATAAACTACAACACCTCCCCTCAGACTAAACCACAACACTGTGTCCATAGAGGTGAACTCTAACTCTCAAACTAACCAAATAATCAAATACAAAACAGACCACAACAAAATGTCCATAGATGCATAACTCTCAGACTGACCAAATCGTCCTATACGAGCTAAACTACAACACTGCCGTATTACTTATCCGATAAAACCATTAACAAACTGCAAAACAACAAAACAAACCAGCTAAATAATCTAAAACAAACAAAACCAGAGCCCCACGTCCACAAAGGTGAAGTAAAACACCACAAACAAAGCACAGCACCGAGTCTATAGAGGTACAATATAACCATAAAGCACATAATCTAATACAAAACAAACTACAACACCTCCCCTCGCACTAAACCACAACACTGTGTCTATAGAGGTGAAATCTAACTCTCAAATTAACCAAATGATCATATACAAAACAGACCACAACACCGTATCCATGGAGGTACAATAACACCCTCAGACTGACCAAATAATCTGATACGAGCTAAACCACAACACTGCCCTTTTACTTATCTGATAAAACCAACTAAATAATCTAAAACAAACTAAACCAGAGCCCCACATCCACAAAGATACAATAAAACACCACAAACAGCAGCACAGCACTGTGTCCATAGAGGTACAATATCCACCTTATTCCTCCCCACCCACTTTTGTCTCTAAAAGCTCCTAAACTAAAACTCCTACTCTTTTTTTTTTTTGAACAACGTTTTGTCCATATTGAACGTATCTGCTGTGAGATGGGACCCGTACAAAATAATACAACGCCCAAAGCAACTTCTGGAATAAGGTAATAACTCTCAGACTGACCGAATGAGCTAATACGAGCTAAATCACAACACCACCCTTTAACTCATCTGATAAAGGCCAAAAAAAATAATCTAAAACCAACTAAACTAGAGCCCCACGTCCATAAAGGTGAAATAAAACACCACAAACAGCAGCAAAACTCGTGTCCATAAAGGTAAATATAACTTTAAACCAAATAATCCAATCCAAGACAAACTACAACACCTCCCCTCACGCTAAACCACAACACCGTGTCCATAGAGGTGAAATAAAACTCTCAAACTAACCAAATAATCAAATATAAAACAGACCACAACACCATAATCCTAAATCAAATAATCTAATACAAAATGAATCAGAACACCTACCTCGTACTATGGTTTGTTCCAGTTGTCCTCAGAGGCTGGAGGTTGCGCCACAATTTCAGAATTTCTACATTCTACTACTCCTCATTTCTTCTACTACTTTTTATTTCTTGATTTATTTTGCACTTGTTTTGCATAGAACAATAAAAAAAAAAAGGCACAAGAGATAAAAGTATGTGCAGGAAGAGAGAAAAGACCCAAAAGTGCGTATAATAAAAGCTCCACCGTATAAATCCATAACACTGAACATTATAACTGTGCATTAGTTTAACATTTTATATTCACACTCGTCTCTTTGCTGTGGACCTTGGACGTCAGAGGAATTACAAACACGTTGTTCTTGTGTTATTTTGTCTTTAGTGGCTCCTCCTGTTCACCCACACTTCTGTGAATCTGCTCCTGCACTAAGCCTCTGCACTCAGAAACACTGTTATGTTACAAACGCTCGCTTATTCTCTGTTACTCTTTGTTATTGTGTGTTATTCTTTGTTACGCTCTGTTATGTTAATGTCACTAATGTCAACAAAAGCTCAGATTCCCTCCCAAACGTTGCATTATTACCTACTGATGATGTAACAGTGTCCGAGGCGCTGAAGTAACTCAACCGGATCCTTGTTTTGTCCGACCTGAGCTCTTTCCTAGTATTTACAGTGTTGGGGAGTAACAGATTACATGTACCAGAGTTACGTAAGCAGTAATCAGAGTACAAATTATGAGTAACTGTATTCATGGATTCATGTATGGATTACACGGCGGGATTTTCCTGTTTTCACATTTTGGGCTATATCCCTTTTTCTTTTTCATTTAAAAAAAATAATTAGTAATTCCACTCGTTGCCGGAAACTAAACCAGGTCTAAACCAGGTCTAAACCAGGACTAAAACAAGGTCTAAACTAGATCTAAACCAGGTTTAAACAAGGACTAAACCAGGTCTAAACCAGGACTAAACCAGGGCTAAACTAGAGCTAAACCAGGACTAAAACAAGGTCTAAACTAGATCTAAACCAGATCTAAACAAGGACTAAACCAAGTCTTAACCAGGTCTAAACCAGGACTAAACCAGGTCTAAACTAGATCTAAACCAGGTCCAAACCAGGTCGAAACCAGGACTAAAACCAGGTCTAAACCAGGTTGAAACCAGGTCCAAACCAGGTCGAAAACCAGGACTAAAACCAGGTCTAAACCAGGACTAAACCAGGTCTAAACTAGATCTAAACCAGGTTTAAACAAGGACTAAACCAGGTCTTAACCAGGACTAAACCAGGTCTAAACTAGATCTAAACCAGGTCAAAACCAGGTCGAAACCAGGACTAAAACCAGGACTAAACCAGGTCTAAACCAGGTCTAAACCAGGTCTAAACCAGGTCTAAACCAGGACTAAAACCAGGACTAAACCAGGACTAAACCAGGTCTAAACTAGATCTAAACCAGGTTTAAACAAGGACTAAACCAGGTCTAAACCAGGTCTAAAACCAGGTCTAAACCAGGTCTAAACCAGGACTAAACCAGGTCTAAACCAGGACTAAACCAGGTCTAAACCAGGTCTAAACCAGGTCTAAACTAATCTAAAACAGGACTAAAACAGGACTGAAACAGGATTAACAGGACTAAAACCAGGTCTAAACCAGGACTAAAACCAGGACTAAACCAGGACTAAACCAGGTCTAAACTAGATCTAAACCAGGTTTAAACAAGGACTAAACCAGGTCTAAAACCAGGTCTTAAACCAGGTCTAAACCAGGTCTAAACCAGGACTAAACCAGGTCTAAACCAGGGACTAAACCAGGTCTAAACCAGGTCTAAACCAGGTCTAAAACCAGGTCGAAACCAGGTCTAAACTAGATCTAAACCAGGTCCAAACCAGGTAAACCAGGACTAAACCAGGTCTAAACCAGGTTGAAACCAGGTCCAAACCAGGTCGAAACCAGGACTAAAACCAGGACTAAACCAGGTCTAAACCAGGTCTAAACCAGGTTCTAAACTAGATCTAAACCAGGTTTAAACAGGACTAAACCAGAACCAGGACTAAACCAGGTCTAAACCAGCACTAAACCAGGTCTAAACTAGATCTAAACCAGGTCAAAACCAGGTCGAAACCAGGACTAAAACCAGGACTAAACCAGGTCTAAACCAGGTCTAAACCAGGACTAAACCAGGTCTAAACCAGGACTAAAACCAGGACTAAACCAGGACTAAACCAGGTCTAAACTAGATCTAAACCAGGTTTAAACAAGGACTAAACCAGGTCTAAACCAGGTCTAAACCAGGTCTAAACCAGGTCTAAACAGGACTAAACCAGGTCTAAACCAGGAAACCAGGTCTAAACCAGGTCTAAACCAGGTCTAAACTAGATCTAAAACAGGACTAAAACAGGACTGAAACAGGATTTAACAGGACTAAACCAGGTCTAAACCAGGACTAAAACCAGGACTAAACCAGGACTAAACCAGGTCTAAACTAGATCTAAACCAGGTTTAAACAAGGACTAAACCAGGTCTAAACCAGGTCTAAAACCAGGTCTAAACCAGGTCTAAACCAGGACTAAACCAGGTCTAAACCAGGACTAAACCAGTCTAAAACCAGGTCTAAACCAGGTCTAAACCAGGTCTAAACCAGGTCTAAACTAGATCTAAAACAGGACTAAACCATGCCGAACGGAACATGTCTCCTCTTCTTCTATCAATAATATTTTTTAATTTGGTTCAGTAAAGACTGTTTTTTTAAATTTTCTTTTATCAGACAAAACATCTTATGTTACGATTTCCTCGTCTTTGTTTCTCTACAGCAAATCAAGTAATCCAAAGTATTCAGATTACGTTACTCACTTTAAGTAATTTATTGGATTACATTACAAACTACATTTTGGGGTGTGTAATCTGTAATCTGTAGGGGATTACATTTTAAAAGTCACCTTCCCAACACTGAGTATTTATGATTTTATTGAATCTTTAACAGAGGCGGCTCCACTATTAGGCAAAAGTAGACAGTTGCTTAGGGCCCCCGAACCTGGAGGGGCCCCCCACTAATGGCCGAGGCATCAGAGCTATTTGACTTTCTCTCAATATGACCTTTAATGAGAGTAGTTCACCTTAAAATGAGAAAACGCCATCAAAATACGACCCTGATTAGAACATAATCATATGTAATGGATGTAAACAAAAATATAAATGTACCAGCAAAAAAAATAAAACTACAAATGAACTAATAAGACAAGTTTCCAATCCTTCATAATTCAAATAAAGATGTGCGTGTCTCAAGAACAATGGGGGAAAACAGATAATAAATATTTAAAAACTACAAAACAAAACCAAACAACAGAGTATTACAGTGAGGGCCCCAAACTCAAGTTCGCCCAGGGCAACCAAATTGTTAACTCCGCCACTGTTCTTTACTGTAATGGCCTAGTCATTGTTTTTCCATTTTGACACCCGCAATCCAGTGTTTAACTCTGAGATTATGTCACTCTGAGGGCGTCTGGAGCACAGGAATAGACTGATAAAAGACCAACCACATAATCCAACAACAAACTGCAGCAGAACACTGAGTCCATAGAAGTAAATGAAACCCTAAACCAAATAATCTGATACGAACTAAACCATGACACCACCCTTTACTCATCTGATAAAGACCAACCAAATAATCTGCCAACAAAATGCACCACAACACCGAGTCCAACAGAGCTCTACTGACACTTTGCATCTGACGTCATCAACATTCTTTGGGGGTTGTGATGTTAAACTGGAGGCACTGAAGACTTTATTCAGAGCTTTAATTTAACACGATCGGACCAGAAAGAACTGATTTAACTGAAACAAGTCGCTCTCAAGATCCTTTAGATGAGACTCAAACTCCTAAACTTGTAAACTCCTTGTATTTTTTCTTGAATTTTGAGATCATCTTAAATCTTTCTGGCTGTGTTTAATGTGTGCTTTGTGTCTCCATGGAAACTGCTAAACATTCAGTATCGATACTCGCTCAAATGTGTATCTAGTTTCAAGACTTGTATTAGATTTTCTGCTTTTGACAGCCCTGATCTTAACACAGAAAACAGCACAACAGCGCCCCCTACAGTTTAGAATCTCACAAAAGACTCGAGGCGTGTTCAGAAAATCCCAACACGAATGAAAACTCATGACTCATCACTTACTCGTTTCACTCATTCAGATAATTACGTAATATTTATTATGACGTGAGGTCACATGACAAACAAAAACAAACACACAGACGGGTTTCCTCTGCTCCTGTCTGCTCCTGTCTGCTCCTGCCTGCTCCTGTCTGCTCCTGCCTGCTCCTGTCTGCTCCTGTCTGCTCCTGTCTGCTTAGAAGAAGAACAGTGAGTTTTTAGAGTTTGAATAATCACCTGCGGCAGCTCAGTTACACCTGGGGCCGACTCAACTAGAGTGACCAGAATTTCAAGATAAAAAACTGAGACATCCCTGGTTTTTGAATGAGTGCGTTTACATGCACATCAATAACCCGGTTATGATCGGGTTTTTTGAGTATCCCGGTTTCTTGATGGTGCATGTATAGGCAAGGCAAGGCAAGTTTATTTGTATAGCACAATTCGTACACAAAGTAATTCAAAGTGCTTTACAGAATAAGAAATACATTAAAATCATAATAAAAACAAATCAAAACATAAATAATCATGAAGATTAAAATTAAAAAAGAGAGACATAAATTGGAGAGAAGAGTGTGGAATGAAAACCTTTCAGTTATATGCACAGTTAAACAGAAATGTTTTGAGTCTGGATTTAAACAGCGTCACAGAAGAGTCTGTCTCACATGTTCAGGAAGACTGTTCCAGGTTTTAGCTGCATAAACCTGAAACGCTGACTCCCCTTGTTTAGTTCTGACTCTGGGCACCAGCAGGAGGCCGGTCCCTGAGGTCCTCAGAGTGCGAGATGGTTCATATGACACTAACATGTCACAGATGTACTTTGGTGCTCGGCCATGGAGAGACTTGTACACAAGCAGAGCTGCTTTTAAAGTTTATTCTCTGAGGCACAGGAGCCAGTGCAGAGACCTGAGCACAGGACTTATGTGCTCGTACTTTCTAGTTCCAGTAAGGACCCGAGCTGCAGCGTTCTGGATGTCTGGATGTTCTGCAGCGTGTCTCACAGCTCGTTTGGAGAGACCAGTGAGCAGACCATTACAGTATCTAACCTACTGGAGACAAATGCATGGATAAGTTTCTCCAAGTCTGATTTAGACAGTAAACCTTTGATTTTTGCTATGTTTTTTAGATGGTAAAAGGCTGCAGATGTTATTGATTTTATGTGACTGTTAAAGTTCAAGTCTGAGTCCATTATTACCCCTAGATTTCTTGCCTGATTTGAAGGTTTTAGAGAGAGAGACTGGAGGTGATGCTGACACTGTCCCTTTGTTTCTGTGGACCAAACACTATGACTTCAGTCTTGTCAGAGTTTAGCTGGAGAAAGTTGTTTTTGCATCCACACACTGATCTGTTGGATGCAGTGACCAAGTGACTCCACTGGTCCATAGTCTCCTGCTGCCAGAGAGAGACGTAGATCTGAGTGTCGTCTGCATAATTGTGGTACGACACGTTATTGCTGCTTATTAACTGGCCTAATGGCAGCATGTAGAGATTGAACAACAGGGGGCCCAGGATTGACCCCTGAGGCACCCCACAGGTCAGGGCCATGTCATCTGAGACACAGTTTCCAATTTCAACAAAATACTTCCTGTCTTCTAGATAGGACTTGAACCAGTTTAGTACAGTACCAGAGATGCCCACCCAGTCCTCTAGTCTCTGTAAGAGGATCCCATGATCGACAGTGTCAAAAAGCAGCACTCAGATCTAACAGGATCAAGACTGAGACTTTGCCTGCATCAGTGTTCAGGCGGATGTCATTTGTCACCTTGATAAGAGCAGTCTCAGTGCTGTGGTGGCTCTAAAACCTGACTGGAAAACATCAAAGGAGTTGTTCATTTGGAGAAAGTTCGTAAGCTGTTGGTAAACAGCTTTTTCAAGGACTTTGCCAAAAAACGGCAGATTTGAGATGGGTCGGAAATTGTTCCGTACTGTGGCATCAAGACTGCTCTTCTTTAGGAGAGGCTTAATGACCGCAGTTTTCAACGCATTTGGGAATGTTCCAGATTGAAGTGACATGTTCACTATGTGAGTGAGTGGTGAAAGTAAAACTGTTGAGGACGGACTTTAGAAATCTAGTGGGTAACATGTCCAGGCAGCAAGTAGATGAACTCAGACTGGTAACGATCTCTAAAACAGTTTTGTCAGTTACAGGTGCAAAGTGATTCAGCTCTAAGTGTCTCTGTGGCTGCATGCTTGTTATTTGTGTTGTGGAATTGATGGCATTTTTGATATATGTATATATGTATACGCAGTAACCCGGTTTCTGTAACCCGGTTATGGCAGTATCCTGGTTATTAGAAACCGGGTTACTGTAGCTGGTTTATTCCGATAGTAACCGGGATACTTGTGGCATGTAAACGCACTATCTCAGTTACTGCAACATAAAGTTGAGTGCGCATGCGTCCAAAAGACACTTTCCAGCCTTTCACCACAACAGTAGTGACATAAATAAATTGACCAACATAAATAAAGTGACCAAACGAGTGAAATGACTGTAAAATAAAGAGCTGCGCTAAACCTGCACATGTACAATCTGCACTCGTGTGACGCTGAAAAGCTAAAACATGAACTATCTCCTATCCTCTATATGCACGAAACACACTCACCATCATCAGCACCTCTTCTGTCACAGAAATAACACACATAATCCACAGAGTCGTGTCATTTAGTCCAAAAGAAAACTGATCGCATCAGCGGCGCAAGGAGCGAGTTGTTTTTATCACCGCTAACAGTTTATGCTAATTAGCCAAACGGTCTTAAGTTTCGTTTCTGTAAAACGTAAACAAATGTGATCAGAGCTGAATTATCTGATCAAACGGGCTGATGTGTCTATAGTGTTTATGGTTTATATGTTGTAAAGTTGAGTTTATTTATGCAGAAGATTTTAATGAAGAATCTGCACAGTGGATTGTGGGAGATCTCGTAGCTCCTTAGCTTCTTATGCTAAAGGAGCTCACGGTTTGTATTTTTCCTGGTTTATGAAATTGATTTAAGTTAATTTCTGCGCCTGCGCATTTGTAAGATTATGTCAAGAAACCGGGATACTCCATTTGATCATGTACACGCGAATATGAGTGTCCCGGTTTCTCAGTGCGCATGTAAACACAGTAACACGAACACTGACAGAACCGGGGTACGGCTAATAACCGGGTTATTGATGTGCATGTGACGCACTCACTGAAACAAGGGCGTAACAGTGTGAGTCGGTATAGTCACATTTTCTTTGTGTTTTGGTCATTTTAAAGCTGCTTTTTTGTACCGTATTTTCTGCACTATAGACGCTCTGAATCATTGAATGGTCTATTTTCAAACTTTTTTCAGATATAAACCGTATTAAACGAAACACAACAGTTCGATAAGTCAGTCAAACTTTATTTAACACGTTCACAATAACTCTCAACTTTGTTCAATTGTAACGTGTAAAAAAATAAAAACTGTCTGAGATGCAAAACTGTTAGAATATTCACAATAAGTCATAATAGTTGAAACAGTTGGGTGGTTCCGTCCACACGTCCACGTTCCTCTGTCATGATCCCAGTCAGTGTGGTTCTGTTTCCTGGAGTTCAGTTCAGTGATGATTCTGGTCTTGGTGAAAACTCAGATCACAGTTGATACTCTGACCTTCTCGTCTCCTCTGACCTTCTCGTCTCTCTCTGACCTTCTCTCGTCTCTCCTCTGACCTTCTCGTCTCCTCTGACCTTCTCGTCTCCTCTGACCTTCTCGTCTCCTCTGACCTTCTTCTCGTCTCCTCCTCTCTTCTCCTCTCCTCTGACCTTCTCGTCTCCTCTGACCTTCTCGTCTCTTCTGTCTCCTCTCCTCTCGTCTCCTCTGACCTTCTCGTCTCCTCTGACCTTCTCTCTGTCTCCTCCTCTCTTCTCCTCTCCTCTGACCTTCTCGTCTCCTCTGACCTTCTCGTCTCCTCTGATCTCTCTCGTCTCCTCTGATCTTCTCGTCTCCTCTGATCTTCTCGTCTCCTCTGACCTCTCTCTCCTCTGACCTTCTCTCTCCTCTCGTCTCTCTGACCTTCTCGTCTCCTCTGACCTTCTCGTCTCGTCTCGTCAGAACTCAGTGATGGAGGTCCGTGCCGTGGTGGACGCCCAGTTCGAGCGTCTGTCGGCGACCTTGGAGAAGACCAAGCGTTCCCTGATGGAGCTCCTGGAGGCGGAGGAGAAGCAGGCGGTGAAACAGGCCGACGGGATCCGAGTCCACCTGGAAAACCGCCTCTCGGACCTCCGGAAAACCCAGGCTCAGGTCCAGAAGATCAGCCGCAACAAGAGCCACCTCGACTTCCTGCAGGTACCACGCCAGACTAGACCGGGACTAGACCGGGACTAGACCGGGACTAGACCGGGACTAGACCGGGACTAGACCAAAGTTTGTGTTTTTTTTGTTTTGACGACGAGTCTCTGGGTCAGACTCGGGCTTCACACTGAACTGAGATTCTCAAAGACATAAAAGTCTCACCTCTGCACCAAAACCAGTCTGGACCAGGATCTGGGGTCTAAACCAGGACTAAACCAGGACTGAACCAGGTCTAAACCAGGACTGAACCAGGACTAAACCAGGACTAAACCAGGACTAAACCAGGACTGAACCAGGACTGAACCAGGTCTAAACAAGGTCTAAACCAGGTCTAAACCAGGACTGAACCAGGTCTAAACAAGGTCTAAACCAGGTCTAAACCAGGTCTAAACCAGGTCTAAACCAGGACTAAACCAGGACTAAACCAGGACTGAACCAGGTCTAAACCAGGTCTGAACCAGGTCTAAACCAGGTCTAAACAAGGTCTAAACCAGGTCTAAACCAGGACTGAACCAGGACTGAACCAGGTCTAAACCAGAACTAAACCAGGACTGAACCAGGACTGAACCAGGTCTAAACCAGGGCTGAACCAGGTCTAAACAAGGTCTAAACAAGGTCTAAACCAGGTCTAAACCAGGACTGAACCAGGTCTAAACAAGGTCTAAACCAGGTCTAAACCAGGACTGAAGCAGGACTGAACCAGGTCTAAACCAGAACTAAACCAGGTCTAAACCAGGACTAAACCAGGACTAAAACAGGATTAAACCAGGACTAAAACAGGATTAAACCAGGACTAAACCAGGTCTAAACCAGGACTAAACCGAGATGGAACCAGGACTAAACCAGGATTAAACCAGGACTAAACCAGGTCTAAACCAGGACTAAACCAGATAAAACCAGGACTAAACAGGATAAACCAGGACTAAACCAGGTCTAAACCAGGACTAAACCAGGACTAAACCAGGACTAAACCAGGTCCAAACCAGGTCTAAACCAGGTCTAAACCAGGACTAATCTAGGTCTAAACCAGGACTAAACCAGGACTAAACCAGGTCTAAACCAGGACTAAACCAGGACTAAACCAGGACTAAACCAGGACTAATCTAGGTCTAAACCAGGTCTAAACCAGGACTGAACCAGAACGTTTTTCAGGAGTACGTGGAGTGTTTTTATTCGTGTTTTTGGTCTGTTTTTTCAGGAGTACGTGGAGTGTTTTTATTCGTGTTTTTGGTCTTGTTTTTCAGGAGTACGTGGAGTGTTTTTATTCGTGTTTTTGTCGGTGTTTTTCAGGAGTACGTGGAGTGTTTTTATTCGTGTTTTTGTCGGTGTTTTTCAGGAGTACGTGGAGTGTTTTTATTCGTGTTTTTGGTCTTTTTTTTCAGGAGTACGTGGAGTGGAAGCAGGAGGGCGCGGACACGTCTCTTCCCGGCGTTTACATCGGACTCATGGACAGTTTAAACTCCGTCGGGAAAATCATCACAGAGTCGACGGACAAACTCTGCAGCGCCATCGAGACCGAGTTCACCGACAGGGTCAAAGACGCCTGCTCCAACGGTGAGACTCGACCAGGACCAGACCGGGACTGGACCAGGACCGGACCAGGACCAGACCGGGACTGGACCAGGACCGGACCAGGACCAGACCGCGACTGGACCAGGACTAAACCAACATCATTCTAAAGATGTTCTGTTCTGTGAATGAGATTTTTTTCGTATCGATCTAGTCTTGATACTGGTTTTAGTATCGATTCGATCTGATTTTCGATATTTTCTCCGGCCCTGTCAGACGGACAGGGTCTCTCCTGTCGGACGGGGTCTCTGTGTGTCGCTGCGGTGGTTTTATGGTTTTGAAGTTTTGAGGATTTGTGTAAAATAAATCGCCTGATGCAAAGTTCATGGAGCAGACAGGAGCAGTGTGTTGGACCTGTCAGAAGTGGAGGGCAGGAGCAG
>NW_026571047.1:36183701-36193701 GCF_026225935.1 Boleophthalmus pectinirostris
CCTCCCCCACACAGACAACGACCACTGAAACCAAAAGTGAAACTAAAAATTAAACAGACAAGTAAACAAAAACATGAAACAGTGAGAGCGCTGCAGATATTTATGTTTTTGTTTGTTTGACAAAGTTTAGATTTAAATTTTAGATTTTTAGATTTAAGATTTTCTCTGATCTCTGTGTCCTGGACTCGTGTTTTGTTTCATTCACATGTTTGCGTTTATTATTCAGGTTGAGTTCTCAATTTCTCAAACTGAAAACAGCGGCAGAATTTTTTCTTTACAAATGACAGACGTGGCGCATACGCACGGGATTAAGATCTCAGGCGTCCAGTGTAACTGTTACAAATCACCAGTGTTGTGGTGAAGAGCGCACTAATCCAGACCAAGACCAGTCCAGGACCAGTCCAGGACCAGTCCAAGACCACGGCCCGTCGAGACTAAAGCGAGACCATTGTTGTCATTTTCTACATTTATTTGTAGACAGATGAATAATACAGATTTACTCAAATATGTGAATGAAACAAACACAGCTCCAGGTCTGTTTGTGTTTTTGACGAGGAAATATCAGAACAGGACTTAACGCTCACAGAGTTTTGCGTTACATCGGACGTTTCGGTGAAGTTTTACCAGAGTGAATCATAAAAATAAGCTCCAACTTTCTGAGGAACATTAGAATAATTATGTTTTTTTACCATAAAAACTCCAGAGAGTGAAAGACTGAGGTGCGGGTCAAAGGTCAAACAGTCTGCGGTCACTGGACACTTTTAAATATAATAAATAAATGACTTTATGAGGTTTTGACGTTTATGTTTGTTTTTGCTGTTTTTCTTTTTCTTGGAGCTGTTTATTTTTGTGTGTGTTTACGCCACAGACGGTCGGTTTACACTGGATTTTCCGTTCTCAGGAGTTTTACTTTCAAATGGTAAAAATAATTTCAGAATTTTGAACAAAACAAACTGTGCCAAATGGATCATGTTTACATTTTATATTTATCTTTTTTTAGGATTTCAAGGGTTAAATGGAACTGTGACTAAAACTAAAAACTAAAAACTAATGCTGTTCCGTAAATAAAACTTTCTGAACCTTTTTGTGACTGTTGCTTTTAACAAATAATTATAATGTTAACAAGGCTAAAGTTATTTATGCTCATTCACTTTATAAACTCCACATAGTTAATATCCATATAGAAACTGAAAGTATAAAAATAAATAAAAACAAAACTCTACTTGACGTCCCTGATCCCCAAAACATTTAACATTTAACATTAGAATATGCATTTTATTTCAATTAAAGTTAATAAAACAATGAAATAAACCATCTAAATATAGATGAAGCATTAAAACTCAGAATAAAAGTAATTTTAAATTTCATTTTACAACACAAGATGGTATATTGATTCGATCTGATGAACGAGTGCAGTAGATTTATTTATTTATTAGTAGATTTATTTGTTTATTTAATGACACAGGGACAGCGCAGAATTTTTACACGAACCTTAACAGAAAAGATGCTTCGTTCCATAGCACCAGGTCTAATTTCCACTTGTCGTCCCTGAGCAGGTTCATTAATTGATTGTATTTAACTGACCTGGACTATCAACTGTTCTTCCTGGAGACCTGTGTAGCCTGTTTTGAGATGTCAGATGATATTATAAAAATATTATTATTAGACAGATATCCAGACAAACTGATATATGTGTGATTTAAAGAAAACACAAAACATTAAAACAGCCCGGTTCATCAACAAAAGTGCATTTCTTTTGTCAGACATTTATATTTTACATGTAAAATTACAGTACATGTTCTTTATAAAGATGAACTGCTGCATTTTTTGTCCTTAACATCAAAATACCAAAAATACTTTGGGTTTAGGTTTTACTTTTTATTTAGAGTAAATTATATTTACCTGGAAGAATTTAATATGTTACAAAACATTTTAGCTTAAAAATAAATTAAAAAATAAATAAATAAACATAAACTCGTGACGTGGCAGTGCGTGACGTAACTCAGAGCCGTGACGTGTCCTCCAAACCCGGAAGAGCCCATCAGACTTCCAACATGTTAACAAACGTAAGTGACTCATATTTTCACATTTTCAAACCTTTTATTTTTCTTTAGAGTCAGTTATAATGTCAGGATGCGCCGCAGATCGTGTCACACAGTTTGTGTTTGTCAAAGTCTCTAAAAACATGTTTAAAGGCGCTGTTTACGTGGCCGTGCTAACGCGGCTAAAGCTAAAGGCTGCAGAGGATCTTTATTTTCTGACGTTTACGTCATTTAAATGAGTTTAGATTTATTTCTGATGATAAAATAAAGAGTTTGGAAACAGAACACGTTTTACAAACACGTTTATCGCTCTGATGTTTGAGTTTTTGGAGTGTTTAGCCTCAAAAATGTCCGATTGTTTGTCAGAGCCACAGTTAGCCCGATGTGTCTCTTAAAAAATAAAAATCTACAGAGAAAAAAAACAAACGAAGATTCTTTTGGTTTGGTCCCGAGATTTATACAAAAAGACTAGTCCAGTTGTTTTTTTTTATTTTATTTTATTTTTTATACGGTTTGTGGTTTGGTCTCGTCTAAATTTGTCTTTTCAGTTTATGTGACTTTTAAATCAAACCAAAACTATATTTAATAAGAGTCAAGATAAATCTGCTCGTTCTGTTTGTGTGTGTTTCCCCGGTTTCTGTGTTTGTGTCTGTGTGTGTGTGTTTGTGTGTGTGTTTGTGTGTCTGTGTGTGTGTGTGTGTGTTTCTGTGTGTTTGTTGTTATTGTGAAATGACGTGAGTGACTCAGGACTCACCTGTGATCTGCTGAAATCTCAGGTGAAACTGGAGCCTGGTGACACAAACACACACAGACAGACTAGGGTTGGAGGGTTGGACGATATGGATAAAAAATATATATCGATATATTTTAAAATATAAAATATAATATATATATAAAATATTTTAAAAATATATCTCAATATACGATATATATCTCGATATGTGTACAGGAAAAATAACCCCCAAAACTGCTGCAAAAACAAATATGCCAAATTCCACAAGATCTTTTTTTATTGAAGTGCAAGTCGTCGGCAGATCATGTAAGAACAAAATGCTTCTGCCACATTTAAAATTACGAAAAATCCCTTATTACATAAATAATAATTTAACTGTAAAATAAAAGAAATAAAACATAATTCCTTCTTTTCATTCATAAATAAAACAACTCAACTCAAGATCATCTTTGCATTCACAAATCAGAATTGAATATAAATATTATACATATATTTACGATATGTCAGAATCCATATCGAGTTTAAAAAATATCTCGATATATTTAAAATATCAAGATATCGCCCACCCCTAACACAAACACACACAGAAACACACACAGAAACACACACACACACACACACACACACACAGAAACACACACAGAAACACACACAGAAACACACACAGAAACACACACACACAGAAACACACACACAGAAACACACAGAAACACACACAGAAAACACACACAGAACACACACACACACACACAGAAACACACACAGAAACACACACAGAAACACACACACACAGAAACACACACACAGAAACACACACAGAAAACACACACACACACACACACACACACAGAAACACACACACACACACAGAGAAACACACACACACACACAGAAACACACACACACACAGAAACACACACAACACACACACACAGAAACACACACACAGAAACACACACACACAGAAACACACACACACAGAAACACACACACACACAGAAAACACACACACACACACAGAAACACACACAGAAACACACACACACACAGAAACACACACACACAGAAACACACACACACAGAAACACACACACACACACACACACAGAAACACACACACACACAGAAACAAACACACACACACACACAGAAACAACACACACACACACACAGAAACACACACACACACAGAAACACACACACACACACAGAAACAAACACACACACACACACACACACACAGAAACACACACACAGAAACAAAACACACACACACAGAAACAAACACACACACACAGAACACACACACACAGAAACACACACACACACACACACAGAAACAAACACACACACACACAGAAACACACAGAAACAGAAACACACACACACACAGAAACACACACACAGAAACACACACACAGAAACAAACACACACACACAGAAACAAACACACACACACAGAAACAACACACACACACAGAAACACACACACACACACACACACAGAACAACACACACACAACAGAAACACAGAAACACACAGAAACACAAACACACACACACACACAGAAACACACACACACACACACACAGAAACACACACACACAGAAACACAACACACACACACACAGAAACAAACACACACACACAGAAACACACACACACACACACACACAGAAACAAACACACACACAAACAGAAACACAGAAACACACAGAAACACACACACACACACAGAAACACACACAAACAGAAACACACACACACACAGAAACACACACACAGAAAACACACAGAAACACACACACAAACAGAAACACACACACACAGAAACACACACACATACACACACAGAGGGCTGTACAAAGATATCGATATATCTTTTAATGTGATGATTCCGTATCAATATCGTGAGCTGCTGTATCAATATATCGTTTAATTTTTTTTTTTACATTTTACTGAATCATTTCTGAGTCTCTAGTTCCGCCGCTTCACACAAACCGTATGATGAATGAATCTGAATGTTTGTCTCTGGGCTCGGTGTTTAAATCCGTCCTGTGGTTCACAAACTCAGACTCGACCCTCTGGAGCGTCAGCTGGTGTCCAGAGGAGGTCGGAGGTCAGAGGTCAAGGTTTGCTGCGTCTCGGAGGGAGTTCTGCTCCGACAGGAAACGCGCAGAAACACGATGATGATGATGATGTGAAAATCTGAAACTGTACAAAATGTTTCAGGAAAATAATGACGAGGATGTGTCCCTGTTCGACGCAGAGGAGGATTCTGGGAAACGGAGTAGAAAAGGAGGAGGAGTCAAGTGAGTGGAACTACAACTGACCCTCTGATCCTCTCACCCTCTCACCCTCTCTTCCTCTTCTGACCCTTTCCTCCTCCTCTGACCCTCTCCTCTGACCCTCTCCTCCTCTGACCCTCTCCTCTCACCCTCTCCTCCTCTCACCCTCTCCTCCTCTGACCCTCTCCTCCTCTGACCCTCTCCTCCTCTCACCCTCTCCTCCTCTGACCCTCTCCTCCTCTGACCCTCTCCTCTCTCCCTACCCTCTCCCTCTCTGACCCTCTCCTCTCTGACCCTCTCTCCTCTCTCTCCCCTCTTCCCCTCTCCTCCTCCTCTCCCTCCTTCCCTCCTCTGACCCTCTCTTCTCCTCCTCTGACCCTCTCTTCCTCTCCTCCGCTGACCCTCTCTTCCTCTGACCCTCTGTTCCTCTGACCCTCTCCTCTCTCTCTGTTGTTCCTGGAGCAGACACCCGGTGGCGCTGTTCTTCCTGCTGTTCTTCAGAGTCTCGGCGTTGTTGGTCTATCTGTTCTGTGAGATCTATGGGGCCAGTTCCATCTCGTCCATGGTCTGCATCATCCTGCTGCTCTCCGCCGACTTCTGGACGGTGAAGGTACGAACGCGCACGGAAACACAACAACCAAACCGCAACCAAAACACGACAAACCAAACATTAAAACATAAAGTCAACGTTCAAATTCAATGTAAAAAAAACGTCAATTTAAACCTGTTCAAACGTTCAAACAGAATGTAAACAGGGAGATGGCGCCCTCTTGTGTCCAGGATCAGTGTATTCATGTATTAAAGGTTGTATGGAGGATTTTTTTTGTTTCAAATTGTCAGTGATAGATTATAGATGCAGTCACCTTGTAATTATGATGACCAAAAAAAAGAGAATAAAAATTCATCAACTCTGGACGTGGTGGGGCTAAACATTTGCCAATAGATAACGACACTGCCTCGTTATCTGTGAGCTGACAGGCTGTCAATCAAACTCCCTACGTTTCTAGTGTAACTGACTTGCCTGCGCCGCCGGTACGTGGTTTACGTACGACTGTCACACAGTCCACAGACGCAAGACGCACAGACGCTGTTTACTCCACCAACGCAACAGTTCTTAGCGGCTTTTTTTGACCTATATCTTCCTCGCAGTTCACACAAAGTTTGTTGCGATGGCGACAAGAATCCAGGAGCAGTTCGCCGCAAAAGAAAGTCCGTTTTTGAGGTCGCTGAAAGAAGAAGACAAGGGGAAAAGCAGCGAAGCCAAACTAAGGTGATTCTTGGAGATTCATTCCAGCGATGGCGCGACTGAAGCAGACGCAAGGGTCTAAAGACTGAACCACTGGTCCACAAATTACTCCTGGACAGGAAACTTCTGCTTATTATGAAAACGTACTTTATTTTTTTATTTCCAAGAGCTAGACAAACGTTTTGCAGGACACAAATGTGATATCCTATGTCTGAAAACGTAATTTTCAATGCAAAGAAAGAGTCCGCTTGCTGCTGCGTGTTGTAGTAGTAGCTTCATTCGCACTGAATCTCCGCGCACCTTCTCTGCACCCCTTCCTGCTCCTCTCCCCGCTCCCCGTTCTGTTCTTCTCCCTGCTCCTCACTTCTTTTCCGCGCACAAACTCTCCGCGCACCCCCTCCCCCCGCTCCTCACTTCTCCGTCTTGCCTAACCAACACTGTAGTTAGTTGTTTACAAGTCATGTGCAGCGATGAGGACTTTCTGGCGTGAGGAGGAGGCGGGAGGAGGCGTTTCTACGTAGGAGCTGTAGGGGAGGGGGGGGGTTTCACACATGCGCAACATTTGAAAAAGGACAAACAGTCGCTGGATTTCTCGTTCCTTGGAAAATCCTCTATACAACCTTTTTGCATTTTGTTGTGAAAAGACGGAGGAGATGAGTCGCTCTGTCGCCTTCAGCAGCACAACGTGAAGGTTCATCAGAGTCAGAAGTGTTGTGTCTCTGTTTCAGTAAACGACCTGAACCTGAAGTCATAATAGAATCAAATATAAAAGAATAACTGCTCCTCACTGTTTGAATTTATTTATTTAATGAGACAGGGACAGTGCGAAATATACAATTAAAAGGCCCATCTCACGCAAAATCATCTTTTCAGATCTTTCTACCTTCTCAGAGTGATGTGTGGGCCTTGTATTTGTCGCCCAAGTGTTTTTTTTAGATTGATTCAGCATTTTTTTAACAAATTGCAGCGTATTTCTGCCCCCCTCCTACGTGACGACGAACTAAAGCTGCTACGACGACGACGCGGCAGATTCACCTACGACGCGTTTGACGTAGCAGAAAATGCCTCAAGTGTTTTTTACCTGCTGCGTGAGCCTCGTCATTCTGGTCTTAAAATGTTCATATGAACTCGTGATCACATGATCCTGGATTTTTTTTCGCTATTTTGTCTGTCAAAAAGATCAAATTCGTAAAATGAGTCTGGCTCCAGATTCGCTCCTCTAACTGTGAACATCTTGAGCCTCGTGTGAGCGACGCTGAACTCACTGAGCAACACTTCTGTATACAGACTGTGTACTAAACACATCTGTCTGTGTGTGTGTGTGTCTGTGTGTGTCTGTGTGTGTGTGTCTGTGTGTGTGTCTCTGTGTGTGTGTCTGTGTGTGTGTGTGTCTGTGTGTGTCTGTGTGTGTGTGTGTCTGTGTGTGTGTGTGTGTGTGTGTCTCTGTGTGTGTGTGTGTGTGTGTGTGTGTGTGTGTGTGTGTCTGTGTGTGTGTGTGTGTGTGTCTGTGTGTGTGTGTGTGTGTGTGTGTGTGTGTGTGTGTGTGTGTGTGTGTGTGTGTGTGTGTGTGTGTGTGTGTGTGTGTGTGTGTCTGTGTGTGTGTGTGTGTTTGTAGAACATCAGTGGGCGTTTGTTGGTCGGGCTTCGTTGGTGGAACCAGGTCGACGACGACGGAAAAAGCACCTGGATCTACGAGTCCAGAAAGGTCTGACACAATCTGACACACGGGGAGGGCATCTGACCTGGTTTAGACCTGGTTTAGTCCTGGTTTAGGCCTGGTTTTAGTCCTGGTTTTAGTCCTGGTTTTAGTCCTGGTTTTAGTCCTGGTTTAGTCCCGGTTTAGTCCCGGTTTTAGTCCCGGTTTTAGTCCTGGGTTTAGTCCTGGTTTAGTCCTGGTTCAGTCCTGGTTTTAGTCCTGGTTCAGTCCTGGTTCAGTCCTGGTTTTAGTCGTGGTTCAGTCCTGGTTTTAGTCCTGGTTTAGTCCTGGTTCAGTCCTGGTTTTAGTCCTGGTTTTAGTCCTGGTTCAGTCCTGGTTTTAGTCCTGGTTTAGTCCCGGTTTAGTCCCGGTTTTAGTCCCGGTTTTAGTCCCGGGTTTAGACCTGGTTTAGACCTGGTTTAGACCTGGTTTTAGTCCTGGTTTTAGTCCTGGTTTAGACCTGGTTTTAGTCCTGGTTTAGTCCTGGTTTAGACCTGGTTTTAGTCCTGGTTTAGTCCTGGTTTAGACCTGGTTTTAGTCCTGGTTTAGTCCTGGTTTTACTCCTGGTTCAGTCCTGGTTTTAGTCCTGGTTTAGTCCTGGTTTAGACCTGGTTTTTAGTCCTGGTTTAGACCTGGTTTTAGTCCTGGTTAGGTCCTGGTTTTAGTCCCTGGTTTAGACCTGGTTTTAGTCCTGGTTTAGTGGTTTAGTCCTGGTTCAGTCCTGGTTCAGTCCTGGTTTAGTCCTGGTTTAGTCCTGGTTTTAGTCCTGGTTTAGTCCTGGTTTAGACCTGGTTTTAGTCCTGGTTTAGTCCTGGTTTAGTCCTGGTTTAGTCCTGGTTTAGTCCTGGTTTAGTCCTGGTTTTAGTGGTTCAGTCCTGGTTTAGTCCTGGTTCAGTCCTGGTTTTGGTTTAGTCCTGGTTTAGACCTGGTTTAGACCTGGTTTTAGTCCTGGTTTTAGTCCTGGTTTTAGTCCTGGTTTAGTCCTGGTTCAGTCCTGGTTCAGTCCTGGTTTAGACCTGGTTTAGACCTGGTTTTAGTCCTGGTTTTAGTCCTGGTTTTAGTCCTGGTTTTAGTCCTGGTTTAGACCTGGTTTTAGTCCTGGTTTTAGTCCTGGTTTAGTCCTGGTTTAGTCCTGGTTCAGTCCTGGTTCAGTCCTGGTTCAGTCCTGGTTCAGTCCTGGTCTGACTCTGTGTGTTGTAGGGAGCAGTGAGCGGCTCTGGCTCTGAGTCGCGGCTCTTCTGGCTCAGTCTGGTGGTGGCTCCTGTCGTCTGGTCGATCCTGTCGTTCACCTGCCTCATCTACTTCCAGATCAAGTGGCTCGTGAGTCTAAAGACGCACTGCGGAACATTTCACCACAGTAACATCAGAGCAGGAGTTTCAGATCATGTTTTTTAGGGCCGGGCTCAGTAACACGTTCATTTTGAGTTAACTCATTAATTCATTATCACCGACAATTATTTTAACGCTGTTTACACAGTTTTTATTATTTATTTATTTGTTTCTCACTGGCTTTTATTTTGAAAAAGTCCACCGCGAGCGTTTCTTTAAGTTTGACATATTTCCTTTACACTTTTTTTCACTTTGTTCCTGACCACGTGAGATGCAACATGTCCGAGCCACAGACTCCTGGTCACGGGTCTTTCTCTTTCTTCTCCTTCCAAATCGAGGCGTCCAGTGTGGTTTTCGTCGCTGTGGTCTCACTTACATAACACTATCACAGGGTTTTCACGAAGGTCTGGGAGATTCGGGGACATGATCCCGCCCATAACTCAGTGAAATCTGATTGGCTGACGTTTGTGTGTGACGTTTGTGTTTGTGTGTGACGTTTGTGTGTGACGTTTGTGTGTGTTTCAGCCGGTTGTCGTCATGGCCTTGGTTCTGAACGGAGCGAATCTCTACGGATACGTCAAGTGTAAATTTGGGAGTAAAACCAGCCTCAAGACCGTGGCCACGAACTACTTCGGACGACAGTTCCTCAAACAGGTCCTGGTTTA
>NW_026571047.1:36201201-36203701 GCF_026225935.1 Boleophthalmus pectinirostris
CGTTGTGTTTTGTTTCATTCACATGTTTGAGTGACTCTTTATTATTCGTCTGTCCACATCTCCAAAACTCTGAACGCTCTGTTCTACCTCGTGATGTCATGAAGTGATAGTTTCCAAGTGAACAGCTCGTTTTTCCTTCAGTTCAGTAGAGTTCAGTGGCTCCAGAGCTGCTCACTGATGTTACTATAGGTGAGTTTCATTGTTGACAAAAGCGCGCGTTGCATGCTGGGAATTATTTTGGTCGGCAGCAATAAACACTAATTCAACATGACGGACGGAGCGAGAAAACACGTAAAGGGTATTGATCCTGGTTATTTATCCACTCTAACGGCAGAGGACCCAAGACCATTTGACCAGAAATTGGTCATAAACATCGACGGACGACAAATCACCCTTTTCAACCCCGACAAAAGGTGGAACAAACCAAATTTCTGGTCAGAATCACCAACTACCTGGACAAATATTCACTTGGGTGATATCCACAATGACTTGGTGGAAACTCCTGGGCCATTCACAGCAGAAAAGATGAAAACCTCCAAGAGTCTCGATGTGTTGTTGAACTTGTTGGAGTCCACGGTTTGTTAGGATCTTCTACGTTTGCTCTGCGGATGTTTGAAAGTCGTTTAATTCACCGTTAGTGGTTCTTTTCACTCAGAATATGAAAAAGACATTTTTCTTCTTCCGTGTTTCTATTTGTGCGTCCGATAATGCAGCAGGAATTGACCATTATCGGGGAGAAATACGCGAGGTTACGCACTGTGTTTGACGCTATCGTGTTTCTTGCCTCTGACCAAAATATTTCCCAGCAGCAACGCGGGCTTTTAATAACAATGACGTCAGCTCAAACTCGACTATAGTGAAACATGAGGAGGATCTGAGCCACAGAACTGTGATCAGGGTCTGTGTCTTCGGCTCATGGGACCAAAAATAATTTTCTCTTCCACATTTACTTAATGAATCCAGGTGAGCTCCTCCCACCGTGTGACGTCTGTAACGAGCACAACCTGGAGCGTTTGGACCAATCAGAGCGAGAGCTGCCAGAGCGACGAGGCTCAGTCTGACAAAGATCACGTTAGGAGCCACGAGGATTTAAACATTAGGGTCCGGTCAAGCAGAAGTAAACAACAAGGCCAAAAACTCAAGTTAATGCGTCTGATATAAAAGTGTATTGAACAGATACATATGTACTCTAGTTTATCAAACTGTTGACCTTTTTTCTGTACCATTTTTGGTTCTAAAGTTCCATATGTTTTAAACAGACCATGTATGAAACATGGAACAAAAATTATTTCCCAAATTTCAAAGACCTAAAAAATCATGTAAATAAATGGATGTATTTCATCATATCTTGTTATTCCATCTTTGAACTGTTGATGAAGGGACATGATTTTTCAGATGTATTTAAAATGATAAACATTTACTTGGAAGGACTGACATATTTTATAGAAATAGTTTCCTTTCATTTTGAAGTAATATTAAAGTATTCAGAAGAAAAAAGCTGATAAATGAGGTAAAATCCTGCACCTTCTACTTGTTTGAACAATTTTCCCTCCGTTACTTTTCCCTCCGTTACCATGACCTTTCTTAATAAAAAATCTCATGAGTCAAAAAGTCAGAGGTTTTTCAACCTAATCTTGTACCATGTGGTAGAAAACTATATGAAGCAAATATTCAAACCAGTTTGTTAAGGATATGGAAGTGAGAACCAAGAGTTTATCACTGTTTGGGATTTATTGACCAAAAAGTGCTGCATATTTCATTCCCTCCGTTACCGACATGAGTTTTTAAAATTTTTTGTCAACAAGTTGAAAGAATATCCCAGGTTTAACTTGACCCTGTTGGAGTGTAACTCTTTCCTACATTCTGATACTTTACTTATTTCAATAGTTCCTCTAGTTTCTGAATAAGAGACATTTGAATGTCAAAAATCTGCCCCTGTTTCCCTCCGTTACCACTTGACCAGACCCTTTTTTTAAAATTATGTTGTGAAAACAGAAAAGAATCGTACAAAACCCAGAGCTGCAGAACTTGACTTGACTTTAAAAGTTTAATAAATGTTGCAGACTCACAGATGTAGGAGCTGAGCAGACGTTTGTTAAAATCCGACGTGTACGACGAAGACGAAGAACTCTCTACAAAAAAACAAGACAAAACATGATCATGTATGTAAAAATATTTAACTTAAAGCTTCACTGTGTCACTTTTCGGTCACGTGTTTCTGTGGAGACATCACTGTTCTGTCTGGAATGTTCCGCAGTGTGACTTTAAACAGCTCCACTTTACATTTATTCGCTCACGGGTGGTTTTAGAGCTCACAAACACCTAGATCTGACCTGTAACTCCATCTGCTCTGGTCTCCGTGACGACAGAAACACTCCAGATGAATCAGGAACATCTCCATGGAGACGAGCGACAGAAAAGTGACGCAGTGCAGCTTTAAAGAGAAATGAGGACACGGTGAAGAGGGTTTGACGTGAGGACGGGACGATGTGGAAAATGC
>NW_026571047.1:36208701-36251201 GCF_026225935.1 Boleophthalmus pectinirostris
TCGTGATGTCATGATGAAGAGGTGGTTTTTAAGTTAAGAGAAAGAGAGAGACAGAGAGAGAGAGAGAGAGAGAGAGAGAGAGAGAGAAAAGAAGAATGTGGGGGTGACAGAGAGGAGGGATAGAGAGAGGGCGAAAGAGAGGAAGGGATAAAGACAGATGAGGTGAGAGAGGGAGAGGGATGGAGAGATGGAGGGATAAACGGAGAGAGAGGGAGAGAGAGAGGGGGTAAAGCGAGAGAGAGCGGGAAAGAGAGAGAGAGATGAAGAGAGAGAGAGGAGAGAGACGTAACGAGAGAAGCAGACAGAGAGAAGGGGAGAGAGAGAGAGCGAGCGATAAATATGAAGAGAGAGAGCAGGAGGGAGAAAGAGAGATGGAGAGAAAGAGACAGATGGTGAGAGAGAGAGATAGAGAAAGAGGGGAGAGATGAAGAGAGAAAGCGGGAGGGAAAGAGAGAGGGGTAAAGAGAGATGGCGAGAGAGAGAGGAGAGAGACGGAACAGCAGGAGCAGGAGAGAGAGAAAGGGAGAGAGAGGGATAAAGATAGATGAAGAGAGAGGAGAGAGAGAGGGAGGAATAAAGATAGAGAGAGAGAGATTGAGCGAAGAGAGATGGATGGAGAGAGAGAGAGAGCGAGCGGGATAAAAAGAGATGAAGAGAGAGATGGAGAGAGAGAACAGAAGCAAGAAAGAGAAATGGAGAGAAAGAGAGATGGAAAGAGAGAGAGGGAAGGATAAAGAGAGACAGAGAGAGAGATGGAGAGAGAAAGGGAGAGTGGGACAGAGAGAAATGCAATGAGAAAGGGAGAGAGAGAAAAAGAGAGAGAGAGAGGGAGGGCTAAAGAGAGATGGAGAATGAGAGAAAGGGGAGAGAAAGAGAGTTTCAAGTTCACAGCCGCTTTTACATTTAGTTTAGTAAAGATCGGTAATTCCAAGGCTGAAATGATCCAAACGATTCCAGTGAAGGTGTGTGGAGTTTAAAAACACTGTGGAGCACTTCCTGTATCCCCACATGATGACATCACAAGGTGGAACAGAGTGTTTTCAGTTTGAGAGAAGAAGGGTTTGTGTGTTAAACATGTGTGAATGAAACAAAACACATCTCCAGGTCTGTTTGTGATGAGGAAACAACATTAGAGAACAACAGAAATCAGAAAATAAGGTTTAAAAAAAATTCAAAATAATTGTTGATATTTTTCCGTGACTCACCGGTGCTGCTCCTGTCGCTCGGGTCCGACAGAATTTTCAGTCGAAGCTCGTGATCTGTTTTAATTTCATTTTTAATTTCACATTTGATTTAAAAAAACCACCACCAGCCGAGGCACCGCGATAGAGCAGAGTCACCGGAACATGAGCCAAAACCAAAAAAGGGATACACAAGGAAAACCCGGCCGAGAACCAGGACTAAACCAGGACTAAAGCAGGACTAAACCGGGACTGAGACCACCCAAAAGGACCCAAGTGTGTGTGGAGTTAGAGACAGACAGAAGAGAGAAACAAAACCAGGTTCAATCCCAAGTACCGGGTTGAGTCCGAGTTGAGACCGAGTTGAGTCTTGGTTGAGTTCGGGTTTTAGTCCAGGTTGAGTAAAGGTCGTGTCCAGATCAAGTCCAGTTTAGTCCTGTTTTAGTCCTGTTTTAGTCCAGGTTCAGTCCAGGTTAAGTCCAGGTTTAGTCCAGGATTAGTCCAGGATTAGTTCTGGTTTAGTTCTGTTTTAGCCCAGGTTTAGTCCAGGTTTAGTTCTGTTTTAGTTCTGGTTTAGTCCAGGTTTAGTTCTGGTTTAGTCCAGGTTTAGTCCAGGTTTAGTCCAGGTTTAGTTCTGTTTTAGTCCAGGTTTTAGTTCTGTTCTACTCCTGTTTGAGGCCAGTTTTTCTTCTGTTTTAGTCCTATTTTAGCCCAGGTCTAGTCCGGGTTTAGTCCAGGTCTAGTTCAGGTTTAGTTCAGGTTTAGTCCAGGTTTAGTCCAGGTTCATTACAGGTATAGTCCAGTTTTTAGTCCAGGTTTAAGTCCTGTTCTAGTTCAGGTTTAATCCAGGTTTAGTCCAGGTTTAGTCCAGGTTTAGTCCAGGTTTAGTCCAGGTTTAGTCCAGGTTTAGTCCAGGTTTTAGTCCAGGTTTAGGCCGTATTTTAGTCCATGTTTCAGTCATGGCAGAGTCCTGGTTGAGTCCAGGTTGAGTTCTAATTCAGGCTGACTTTAGTCCTGGTTCAGTCCTTTTTATACACTGGTCTTTTCTTAGTCTTAGTCTTTTCTAATCCAGATTGAGTCCTGGTTAAGACCTGGGACAGTCCAAGTCAAATTTTGGTCTGATTCTAGTTTAATCCTGGTTTAGTCATTATTTTAGTCCCTGGTCCAGTCCTGGTCTTAAGATGGTTTTTGAGCAGTTACCGTCCAAATGCGTAAAGTTAGATCGACTATAGGTCTGGTTTGGTCTCTCGGTCTAGTCCTGGTTGAGTCCTGGTTGAGTCCTGGTCCAGTCCTGGTCCAGTCCTGGTCCAGTCCTGGTCCAGTCCTGGTCTTAAACCGGTTTTGAGTCCCACAGAGCAGTTACCTTCCAGAGGAGTGAGGTTAGATCCGCCCTTTTTCCCATCGAGCTGTGAATACTGTTTGAGAAGGTTCTGCGCTTTACGGATGGTCCCTACAGCGCCACCCACAGGAAACAGGAGGAAGAGCACGAAGACAGAGAGAAGAGGAAGAGGAGGAGAGAGAGAGAAGAAGAGGAAGAGGGGGAGGAACCAAGGAACCAAACAAGGAGATAGGAAACCAAAAAGGAGACATTGAAGGAGAGAAAGAACAGCCTTAAAGAGCCAGCAGGGATGTAACAATATGTACACGTCATGTGAAATTATTATCAAACTCTCAAAAAGAAAAACAAAAAGTCCAAAAAACATGACCAGAATTAACAAAAGTAATCAAATTTTTTAAGTTTTGATGAATTAGTAAGTCCCTGTACGTGATTTTTCCATGTATTTGAGCATATGTCCACTGTGCAATGTCTGTACCTGTTACGTTTGGGCACCTTTTTTTTGCGCCTGTATTTTTTTTTGGTCTATTATTTGTAGTATTTTTCCCAGTTTTGTTTAGAAAGTTTTTCTTATTTTTGAATGGTTAAAGTTTATTTTTGATGGCTCCTCATTTCTAGCCTGATTCTTTGTGGAAACTGTTTGACCTCACAGCATTAGGATTCGTTCGCTGGATGGTAGGTGGGGACTTTTTTTATTTCACCAATCACTGCTGTTGGGTCGTGACGTTATGTAATGCTCCACTAACAGGATTAACTGGTTTATTAAACTTTTCCCAAATCCCGTAGGAAGAAGGACAATAACGTCTTTCCCCTTGATAAAATTCACCAAACATTCTCTTTGTTCTGGCTTTAAATCCTCGATCTCGGGAATCGTTGACAACACAGAATGTCTGGCTCTTCTCTAATTGGCTGGTGTCCGAACTCACACTTCCGGGGTTTTTGTAAACCGTCTAGTCTAGTGTATTCTGATTCCTGACCAAGTCGTTGGAGAGAGATAAAACTGAGCGGAGGCACTAGGTGGCGCCAGCCTGGCTACCTCATTTCCACTAGGAGCCTTTAAATCGTACGAGCCCGGTGTTCCGTCCCTCTCCCCCCCCCCGCTGTGGCTCGCTGTTCCCAAAGCACAAGCACATCCTCACACTGGGGAGGTGCCTCACTGACTCCAATGCCGATTTGTTAACCTTTTGTTAGCGTTGCTTTGTTTGCCCTGGTGAGTCCAGACATCGCGTTTTCATTGTTGCCCAAAAGAGAAATTCAATTTGTCAACTGGACAAAAGTTTATTTTGGTCGAATAAGTTTCTCAGCTCATCCAATCTGCTTCATAATTTCTGGTCAGATGCTGATGGACACTTCCTTATATCTGCCTAAAGGAAGAGCTAACTACTGAAACTGCTCTGAAACTCACACACATGCTTGTTTACAGTTTCTCTTAGATCGCACGGCCAATTGAACAAATTAGCAGAATCATTCAGAATCATAATGGAGCTTTCACATCTCTGGGCCTGACCTGACTGACTACTCCTAATAATAATAATAATAATAATAATAATAATAATAATACAGTAGACATATGTAGCGCTTTTTTGGACACTCAAAGACGCTTTACAAACAAATAAAACTACTACTACTCCTATTGTTCCCTTTGTTTGTTTTGATTTAGGTTTGAGGATGGAGTTGTAGATGGGAGACAGATGATGATCTGAGTCCTCCATTTCTGTTCAAGGAAGGATTTTCTTTCTTAACAAAAACAGCTTCTTTAATTCTCCTCTCAAACCAATTCTTTTCTCTGGCTCAGATTTGTACCTCACTGTCCTCAAAGGAGTGACCCGATGTACATCAGACTGAGGTCTTGTGTTGCTCTCGCGTCTTTACTTGTGAAGTGTCTGTTTTGTTTCTCCAGTGTGACGTTCACTGCCGTCTTCACTACACTGAATGGAGTAAATCACATCTGCTCTGTTTGTGGCTCGGTGTTTTGTCCTTTGGGTCGACCAGTTTCTGTCTTAAAGTGTTTGTAGGTTTGTTTTCGTTGTTATTTCATGTAGGGATAGTTTTTGGGCTTGTTTTTTCTTTAAGGTAGGGACGGTGTACGTATAAGAGCTGGCACCGTCCTTATTTTATGCTGGCCGGTTCCCCAGGGTCTGTTCTTTTTAATTTGGGAGCATGGGATAAGATTTATTTTTTTTTTTTTTGGTTCCGTCGTCCAAAATACAAAAAGACAAAAAAAAAAAAAGAACATTTAATCCTTAACTTTGTCTTCCGTGTCCCTTCTTAAATATGTTCTGATCTATTTTGGGTCGTAACAGTATCTCATTATAAAGCGTTTTAATGTCAGAGAATCAGGAAGTGCACGTTAGCATGCGCTTATAAACTCATCGTGGTGAGTAATGTGGACGCTCTGAACGCAGAAGATAAGTGAGGAAGAACTTCGGATCACTGCAAACTGTTTACAATCAAATAATTCTGTTTTTGACATTTTTAAGACGGTAAAAATCAGGTACAGAGACTTTTAATTACAGCTCATTCGATATTCCAGATTTGTTTTTTATATTTTTTTTTTATTCTACGATGTAATATCTGATTTAAAGTGCTGATTTTTTACACCTTTGTGAGAATTTCGTGTTAAATTTCCACAGAAGCGTGACTGGACTTGTATATGGTTACATCCCTCACACAGAGTTTTAAACAGCACATCCGCAGCCCTACAGGTGAGTGACAGGTGAGTGACAGGTGAGTGACAGGTGAGTGACAGGTGAAAGGGGGCGGGGCCTCTACAGCAGCAGGAAGCATCACATCATCACAGTTTAACACATTTCATAAACAGTTCACAATGTTAGTGTTGTTTGGGTTAAAAGTGCGTACGACAGGTTTTCAGCGTTTTTCTAATTCTGATTTGGTTTATCATATTTTTACGTCAGTTAAAGGTGCATTGTGTAACTTTTCGGTTGCTTGTTGCTTGCTCTACCTGGAATGTTCCACAGTGTGACATTAAACAGCTCTACTTTGCGTTTACCATATTTTTCGGACAGTAAGGCGCAGTGGATTATAAGGCGCATTAAGCCTGATGTGGTTCAGCTTCTTTCGGCCTAAAGGACACGACTCAGTGGAAGACGTGCGTTCATTCTGCGACGAGGCGACAGCGACAGTGCGATGAGTCGACGCAGAACTAGACTTCGCCCTTTACTTCACGAGGCTCCTGACTACAGCTGCCATAACGCTCCAACAATCCATCAAGCGGTGCGGCTTCGTAGTTTAACCAAAGTCGTACAAAAAATTTTGACAGATTTTTGAGCGCCGCGTGCCACATAAAATCGGTTTGAGGTCAGTAACACAACCAGAATTAATACATAAGACGCACTGTCGATCGTCCAAAAAATACGTTATTCAATTACAGGTGGTTTTATAGCTCAAAAACACCTAGAAAAACAGGCGTTCTGAACTTGAGCGGAGTCGCTTCTCCACAGATCTGACCTGTAACTTGGTCTTGGTTTGATCTCCATGAAGATAGAAAGGTTTAATGCCACTTTAGCTGTTTTCAAGTCGGTCAGAATGGTGCTGGTGTCAGTTCAAAGTGTTCACCGGTGAATGAGCCGAGTTCACACATTTACATGAACCCATGACGCGTCATCGACAGAGGAAGTGGATTTACCAACAAATAAAAACAAGGCCGTACGAAAACGGACAGCACAGGGAGGAAAATAACAATCATGGATCACATCATCGACACCAGCGAGAGTTTGTAGTTATACAAGTCATTATTTATGTGCCGAACTCTGCTACAAAATCAATCTGCTGAGAAGAAGACGACAGCGACGCCCAAACCAAAAATGTAATCTTATCAGGAGAACACGGACACATGCAAGAAGAACAGGACAGAGTACCGTATTTTCTGCACTATTAAGCGTTCTGGATTATAAGACGCACTGTCATTAAATGGTCTATTTTCAAACTTTTTTCCCCAATTAAACCGCGTGGGACTTTAAAGGAAACCCAACAGTGTGATGGGTGAGTGGTTTTGTTTGTTTGTTCGTTCACGGTGACTCTGGGCTTTGTTCAGTTGTGGCGTGTAGGGAGGGTGCTGTCTGGGACCAACGGATTGTCGGCGTGTTCGCAGTGACTCAGTTGTTCAGTCGTGTCTAGAAGTGGCACATTGCGCTCGCTTTTTCGGTTCGTTCCTCCGTTCCGTTCCTCGTTGGCGTGGAGTGATGAGTGTGTCTGCGGGTGTGTTTCGTTGTGCGGTCGCTGTCTGCTCTGTGTGTGTTTGCGTGTTCTGCGGGTGGTGCGGCTTTGTAGTTTACTGAAGTCGTACTGGTACACCCGAGTGGATTTGTGTATGGGGCGCTCTGGATTGTGGCGCGCACTCATTTTTTGATGCGGTTAGAGGGTAAAGACCACGTCTAATCATCTGTAAAATACTGTAGTTTTTGTAGACTCAAAACTTTTAATTTCATACATCTCAACTGCTTTTTGTTTGTTTATTTTCCTGTGTGTGACCTGGATGAACGTGCTGACGTCTTCTGTGTCGTCACGGTTCGCTTAGAAAAAAGTTGTACTTTTCGGTTTCTGAACGCTCTGATTTCCGGCGTGAACACGTGAGTAGGTTAAACATTATGTGCGTTAACCGGCACCGGCACATTTCTCTGTCGGCCTGAAAACTCCCACTGTGAAACACTCCATTTGACGAAGCCTCCACCACAAAAGTTACACGATGCACGCAAGGGGGAAAAGTTGAAAAAACAAAGTGTTAAAAATACAGTTTTAAGTTGTAAATAATTTGTAAAACAGAATCCCTCTGTCTCTGTCATCATGAGGAACACAACATCCAAAATGCAAAGATAATTTACGCACAAGGAAGGACTTTTTCCGACACTTTAAATGAAGCATGTTTTAGAGGTGTGAGTGTTCTAACCTGTCGTACGCACTTTACGGATTAGTTTGGGTTTAAGTGAGTTTGAAGGAGCAGGTTGTTATTTCTACACAGACTCAAACTGTGGGTTAGTTTCAGATTCAGACTCAGTTCAGACAGTTTTTAGTTTCAGCCTCGGCCTCCGTTCAAACTCACGAGGAAAGAGTTAAAGACAGAAGCTCGACCAGAGTTTGGGAGAGAAACGTTTAAGGGCAGAGTTTTTGTGTTTAAAAGTTTAATATTACGCAAAACGGACTCTTTCTGCAGTTTTAAGTCGTGTTCTGATGTTGTTCCCTCATCAAAAACACAAACAGAGCTGGAGTTGTGTTTGTTTCATTCACATGTTTGAGTAAAACTTTATTATTATGAGTCTTCTAACGTCTACAAAGAAACGTTCTGTTCCACCTCGTGATGTCATGAGGCGATAGTTTTTTAAGTTAAGAGAAAGAGTGAGAGAAAGAGAGGGGGGGGGGGTAAAGAGGTGAAGAGAGAGCAGAGGGAGAGATGAAGAGCGATGGAGAGACAGGGAGAGAGAGGACAAGAGAGGGGGTAGAGAGAGAGAGATGGATGAAGAGAGAGAGAGAGAGAGAAAGAGGGAGAAAGAAAAGAAGAGAGAGGGGAGAGATAAAGAGAGATGGATGGAGAGAAAGAGAGAGAGAGAGGGAGGGAGGGAGGGATGAAGAGAGATGGATGAGAGAACGAGATGGATAAAGAAAGATAGAAAGAGAGAGAGAGCAAGGGAGGGAGAGAGATAGATGGAGGGATAAAGAGAGATGAAAGAGAGAGAAAGGGGGAGAAAGAAAAGGAAAGAGGGGAAGATAAAGAGAGATGGATGGAGAGAGAGAAAGAGAGAGGGAGGGAGGGAGGGAGGGAGGGAAGAATAAAGATAAAGAGAGATGGAGAGAGAGAGAGAGGAGGAGAGGGGAGAAAGAGAGAGAAAGACAGAGAGGGATAAAGAGATGGAGAGAGAGGGGGAGAGGGAGAGAGAAAGAGAGAGGAGGGATAAAGAGATGGATAGAGAGAGATAAAGAGAGATGGATGGAGAGAGAGAAAGAGCAAGAGGGAGAGAAAGATAAAGAGAGATGGAGACAGAGAGGGATAAAGAGATGGAGAGAGAGAGATAGAACAATAAAAAAAGATGGAGAGAGAGAGGGATAAAGAGATGGATAAAGAGAGAGAGGAAGAGAAGGGGGAGAGAAAAAAGAAAAGAGAGGGAGGAAAAGAGAGAGAGAGGAGGGAGAGTGCGAGAGGGGGGTGGAGAGAGAGGGAAGGATAAAGAGAGATGGAGGGAGAGAGATGGAGAGAAGGAGAGGTAAAGAGAGATGCAAAGAGAGGGAGGAATAGAGAAAGAGAGAGAGTTTCAAGTTCTCAGCTCCTTTTCCCTTTAGTTTAGGCGGAATTATTCTCGTGAAGGTGTGTGGAGTTTAAAAACACAGTGGAGCACTTCCTGTATCACCACACGATGACATCACAAGGTGGAACAGAGTGTTTTGTGTTTGATAAAAGAAACCTAAACGTGTAGGGTTTGTGTGTTAAACATGTGTGAATGAAACAAAACATAACTCCAGGTCTGTTTGTGACGAGGAAACGACATCAGAACAGAAATCTGAGAATAAAGTAAAATGGGACCTTGACATGACATGAGACACTTTATTTCTTACATTAAACTGAAATGAAACTCAAAACAGCCAAATTAAATCTTACCATCATAATATTATGAATGCAGAAAGTAAGTGAGGAAGAACTTTGGGCCACTGTGAACGGTTTAAAATGAACTACAGTGATCCCTCGCTATATCGCGCTTCACCTATCGCGGCCTCGCTGCTTCGCGGAATTTTTTACAGTGCTTTATTTTTACAGTGAATCCTGATTGGCTTAGGGGCGTTACTGTTGTCTAGAAGTGAAAAAGGTTTATACATTAGCAACCATGATGAGAATGGCCACTGAACTTCAGCGCGCGGCACAAGAATGGGACCCTTTGATGTGTCGTTCATTGCAGTTCTCAAATATAATTGAAGGTGGGATGTCCGTTTATAAAAATCTTCTTGCTCAGAAAAAGAAAGAGTGCCAACAACTACCCATAACGATGTTCTTCTCTCGGAGAAAGACCCCTGCGCAGCCTTCAGTAGAAAAAGACGCTACAGCGCAACGGAGTCAGGACGAAGAGGCGCAGCTGGAGGGACTGTGAAATACGCGAGTGACAATGTTTCCTACCTTGTATTCATTACTATATAAAAATATTGTTTTACAACACCGTTCTTTAAACTATTATAGTTATTTGTAAGAAAACGTTAATATTTCTATTTCTTTAACACATGTTGGGCCTGAAAAAGAGGTTTTATTTTTTGTTTCATTCTGCAGTTCAGTATTGCATTGTAAAATCACAGTAAAAAATAAAGCTGACTACTTCGCGGATTTCACCTATTGCGGGTTATTTTTGGAACGTATCCCCCGCGATAAACGAGGGTTCACTGTAGTTCTGTTTTCAGGACAATAAAAGGAACAAAAATCAGGTAGAGCACCTTTAAAGCAAACTTAAATGTCCCAGTAGGAAATGGATCCTCTGCGTTTGACCCGTCCCTCAGTGTCTCTGGGTTAAACCGGTCTCCAGATCTGGTTATGATCCTGGAGTTTTGTTGGGAGTGTCTCATGTCACCTCAGACCTGCGTGAAGTCGCCTCCGTCAAACACAAACCTACACAAAAACTGTCAATCCTTTGTGCTACAGAAAGTTTTGTTTGTGCTGCTTTAGTTTTGGAGATATTAACGATTCTTTTATAGGTCAAACTGGGGTCAGCAGCCTCCAGGAAGCTTCAAAATGCTCTAAAACGACACAAAATGGAGTCAAAAAGTTTCATTTGTGCCATTCTGGTTCTTAAGATATAAAGAAAATGTTAAAACGTGCTAAAAAATTGCAAACTATTACATAAATTCTTTCTGTTTTTCCGGCTCCATGTCATTTCAAATTTCAAATAATAACTTTAAATATATGGACGCAAAAAGTAAAACATTAACAGCACTCAACAGCACAAACAAAACAGAAAGAATTTATGGAATAATTTGCAATTTTTTTTTAGCACATTTTAACATTTTCAGAGGGAACGAGGTGACGCCATCGGCCGAAAATAAAACCGGTAATATCTAAGAACCATAATCGCACAAACCAGCACCAACGAAGCACAAACGACTGACTCCATTTTGTTTTAGAGCATTTTGAAACTTCCTATAAAAGAATCATTAATATTTCCAAAACTAAAACAGCACAAATGAAACATTTTGCATCATAAACGATTGACTTAGTTTTTGTGTAGGTTTACGTTTACTTCACGCAGGTTCACCTCAGTCCCAGATTATATTTAAGGTGCACTGTGTAACTTTTCAGGTTTCCGCTACCATGGAGATGCTGTTGCTTTGCCTGTAATGTTCCACAGTACGGTATTAAACTTATAAAAGATGCATTTATACAGTTATGTGTGTTTTAACTGCTCAAAAATATTGAATATTGACCATACTTTGGAATATTGGAGGTAAAGCAATAACATTTCCATGCAGACGAGTAACTGGAGGCCCACTACCAGAAAAGTGACACAGTGCAGCTTTAAACTCAAACACATTTCTCAGTTTTGGGGGTTAGACTTTGGAGCATTTGTTAAGCCCGACTCTGAAACTCTGACTCTGGTTTCACAAACAGGAGAGAGCCTGAATCTCAAACAAAAAAAAGTGTTTAAACGGACAGAACAGCCGCCAACTTAAAATTACATGTTTCATCTGTAACTAAAGTATTTTAATCACTGTGATGTATTGTGTTTTTTAAGCAGCCAAACTGTAATTCGATACTAAAACTAGTATTGAAACTAGATCCTCATTCTTCGCAAGTACCAGAACTAAAAAAGTTTTATTTACAGGACAGAGCAGAACCTTTCCTGAACGTCTTTAGGACGGTCTGGAGCTGGATCAGAACAAATAGAAGATCACAGAGGCTAGAGTGTTTCCACAGATCGAGCAGCTTTGTGTAACGCCCCCTTCCCTGATCAGACGGTGATTCAAATTATATTAGAGGAAGACCTGTATTTTAAGTTTCATGCTGAGAATTACTGACCAAAACTGATGTTAAAGTTTAGTTTTTACCTGAACTTCACCTGACTTTTTTAAAATTTCAAATACTTAACTCAAGGTCTGCTCAACAAATAATAACTTGTTCTTGTATTTAACTTTTTTTGGTAAAACAAAATAAATAGTATAATGTAACAATTATATAATAATACAAATTAAATAAATAAAATATCAACTAGACATAAGAAACTACTAAAAGTACAACAAGGCGACTAAATGAAATAATGAAACAGCATGAGCCTGTTTGGTGCACGTGCATGTCCTACAGAACAACTCATTTTACTTGGCTTTCTGAAAAATAACTCCAGTGCCTGATCATAAGGGACCTCTCCTTGGGTTCTGGCTCATTTAGTGTGCGGGGGAAGCGTCTGCAGACAGAGAGTCAGGTCCGCAGAGCAAATAGTGCAAATGTTTTACATGCTGACATGTATGTGCGGATCAAAATCACATATCAATTTGTGGCCCTTGGTTTTCACTCTGTGATGCAGTGCCACAGATTGGTCTGTGTGTGGGGAAACACTGGACTAGAATAAACTCTTGGACCCATGGACCCGACTTGGACACTGAGGGATTACACAGATATGAGGACACATGGGAATAGAAAAAACAGTTCTACCATTTAATGTTGAAAATCACAGTATATTGTATAAATATACTATATATATAAAGGATGTTTTTATTCTCATCCTGGTTGTTTGAAATTTTAGTATCGTGACCACACTACGTCCAACTATAAGAATTCAATCTAAAAGGCGGAGTTGGTGATAAAAACAACCTACAACTGAGAACGAAGCCTGTGTAAACATTTGAATGACTCCCTGAAATTCCCTCTGGACCTGGGTCAGTTTTACACTCATCAGCTGCAAATATCAGGTTCTGTTGTGAAACCAGAGTCAGACTAAACCGGAGCCAAAGCTTCGAGCGAGGGCCAGGGGGCAACACTGAGCTGCGGTTTAACTGTTACAGCCTGCAGCGGACAACAGGGGGCGACACTGAGCTGCGGTTTAACTGTTACAGCCTGCAGCGGTCAACAGGGGGCGACACAGAGCTGAGGTTTAACTGTTACAGCCTGCAGCGGTCAACGGGGCGACACAGAGCTGAGGTTTAACTGTTACAGCCTGCAGCGGTCAACAGGGGGCGACACAGAGCTGAGGTTTAACTGTTACAGCCTGCAGCTCAACAGCGACACTGAGCAGTTAACGTTATAGCTTGCAGCGGTCAACAGGGGGCGACACTGAGCAGTTACCTGGGATGTAGACTGGTCAGAGGGGAAGAGAGGAAAAGGTTAGTTAAAATAATAATAATAATTCGGTTTAAAACAACAGAAACTGAAAGAGGAGAGAGACAAAAGGAGAACAGAGGAGGCTTCATCAACAGCTCCAGTTCATCTGAGAAATGCAGATTCAATGGATTATCAATGGATTTTTGATGAAATTGTAATAAAAAGTGAAAAAAAATAAAAATCTAAATTAACTGCAGATTTGACAGATGTTCATGGGTTGAAGGATTTTGTGAGGACCTTTCCACATTTTAAACAGTATTTTCTTTTTCTTTTCTTTTTTTTTTATTTGTAATTTATTCAGTGCTTTTTTTTCTCCACATAAGTCATAAGATATATATGTAGTTTTATTTTCACACAAAAAATTAATAATGTAAGGGTACATAAAAAATAATAAAATAAATAAAATAAAATATATAAAATAAAATAAATAATAATAAAATAATAAAATTGTAAGTGAATTCAAAATGTAAGTCACAGTATAAATGCAGTTTTTTTCCACACATAAAATTAATATCAATGTAAGGGGATATAAAAAAAATCTATTTAATTAATTAATAAAAAATCTAATTAATTAAATAAATAGTAATGATAATGATAATGAACCAATAAATTAAATCAAATTAAAAAGATAAATAAATACATAAATAAATAATGAAAACTATTTTAGCGATCAGTTTATGACATTAATCGTTTGGTTAATTGCTTTAATGTTTCATCGCCTGCTTGTTTCTATGGATACGTCATTGCTCTGTCTGGAATGTTCCACGGTGTGACTTTAAACAGCTCTACTTTACATTTATTCACTCACAGGTGGTTTTAAAGCTCAAAAATACTTAGAAAAACAGGCATTTTGACTGTGAGCGGGGTCGCCTCTCCACAGATCTGACCTGTAACTCAGTCTGGTTTGGTCTCCGTGAAGATAGAAAGGTTTAATGCCACACTGTGGAACATTCTAGACAAAGCATTAACGTGTCCGGTCGTTGATGAAGCCTCCGTGTGAAAGATGAGTTTGGATTAGACGTCCCTGCACCGCGATGCACCTGATCAGCCCCAGGTTCTTTGACAGGTCGGGTTTGGGGGGCGGGGTCTCGTACCTGGTCTCTTGGGCAGTTTCTTGGTGGGCGTTTCCTTCCGTTTGGTCTGGACGGCGGGCGAGTACAGGGCCCCGGAGGAGGCGCTGTTCTTCCTGAAATGGTCCTTGAGGCCTTTGATGGAGCGGTCCAGCTGAGACGAGCGGATCTGGTAGTACACGTTCATGAAGTCTGAGGAACACAGAGAAGACCCAGGTTAGACCAGATTTAGACCGGGTTTAGTCATGGTTCAATTAAGTTTTAATCTTGCTTTGTCCTGGTTTAGTCCTGGCTCAGTCAAGCTTTAGTCCTGATTTAATCCTGGTTTAGTTCTGCTTTACTCCCCATTCAGTCCTCCTTTTGTCCTGCTCAAGACCTGCTTCAGTCCTGGTCTAGTTCTGCTTTAGTCCTGGTTCTGTCCTGACTTGGTGCTGATTCTGTCTTCCTTTAGACCTTGTTTAGTCCTGCTTCAGTCCTGCTTAAGTTCTGGTTTAGGCCTGTCTTAAAAACGGTTTAAACCTGGTTTGGACCTGGTTTAGGCCTGGCTTAATGCTGGTTTAGTCTTGGTCCAGTCCTAGTTGATTCCTGGTCCAGTCCTAGTTGATTCCTGGTCCAGTCCTGGTTCAGTCCTGGTTCAGTCCTGCTTCAGTCCTGGTTCAGTCCTGGTTCAGTCCTTGGTTCAGTCCTTGCTTCAGTCCTTGTTCAGTCCTTGTTTCAGTCCTGTTTTAGTCCTGTTTTAGTCCTGTTTTAGTCCTGGTCCGGTTCTGGTTCAGTCCTGGTCCAGTCTTGGTTCAGTCCTGGTCCAGTCCTGGTCCAGTCTTGCTTCAGTCCTGGTCCAGTCCTGGTCCAGTCCTGGTCCAGTCCTGGTCCAGTCTTGGTTCGGTCCTACTTCTGTCCTGGTCCAGTCCTGGTCCAGTCTTGGTTCGGTCCTACTTCTGTCCTGGTCCAGTCCTGGTCCAGTCCTGGCCCAGTCCTGGTCCAGTCCTGGGTCCCTGGTCCAGTCTTGGTTCTCCTACTTCTGTCCTGGCCCAGTCCTGGTCCAGTCCTGGTCCAGTCCTGCACTTCTGTCCTGGCCCAGTCCTGGTCCAGTCCTGGTCCAGTCCTGGTCCGGGTCTCACCCTGGTTCCTGCCGTACTCCGTGAGCCAGCCTGAGATGCAGATGATGTCCTGGAGAACGGCTTCGGGCAGATGTTCCAGGACCACGTCTTCCTGGACGTCGAGCTCGTCGTCGGGTCCGAGCTCGGCCCCCAGAGCGTCCAGGATCAGGATGGGAGGGACCGGTTTACTGTACCGGGTCAGAAGGCTCCGGAACTCTGCCTCCAGGAGCTCCTTCCCCTTCTCAAACAAGGACTTCTGCACAACGGAACGGAGGGAGGAGAGAGAGAGAAGGAGGGAAGAGGAGAGAGAGGAGAGAGAGGAGAGAGAGGAAAGAGGCAGTGGGAGGGAGAAAGAGGGAGGGATAGAGGGAGAGGAGAGTGAGGAAGGGACAGATACAGAGGAGGGAGAAGACAGAAGGAGAGAGAAGGAGAGAGAGGGAAGAGAGATGAAGGAGAGAGGGAGGAGAGAAAGAGAGAGAGAGAGAAAGGAGGGAGGGAGAGGAAGAGGGGGGTAGAAATAGAGAAAGAGAGAGGGGGAAGAGAGGAAAGAGGCAGTGGGAGGGAGAGAGATGGAGAGAGCAAGAAAGCGAGAGGGAGAGACGGAGGCAGATAGAAAGAGAGAGAGGGAGGGAGGGAGAGAGAGAGAAAGGGAGGGGAGATAGAGAGAGAGGAGGGAGAAAGGAGAGAGCGAGGGAGAGAGAGGGGGAAGAGAGACAGATAGGAGGGGAGGAGAGGGAGAGGAGAGAGAGGAGGGAGAGAAGGGGAGAGAGGGAGATGGAAACAGAGAGAAAGAAAGGAAGAGAGGGAGGCAGCTAGAAAGAAAGTGAGGGATGAGAGAGAGGAGAGAGAAGTGAGAGAAAAGAGAGAAGAGAGAGGGAGAGAGAGAGAAGCGAGAGAGGGAGAGAGATAAAGAGAAGCAAGAGAAAGAGAGAGGAGAGAGAGATAAAGAGAAGTGGGAGAAAGAGAGGGAGGGAAAGAGACAGAGAAAGGAGAGAGAGAGAGAGAGAGAGAGAGAGACGGAGAGAGAGGAGCAAGAGAAAGAGAGGGATGGTGACAGAGAAAGAGAGAGAGCAGAGGAGAGAGGTGAGAGAGAGGAAGGAGAGAGAAGGGGAGCAGAGAGAGCAGGAAAGCAATGAGGGAGAGAGAGTGAGAAAGGAGAGAGTGAGGGAGAGAAGGAAGAGAGACAAAGAGAGAGAGAGAGGAGAGAGTTGGGAGAAAGGAGAGAAAGAGAGAGAGAAAGGGAGGAATGAGACGGAGATAGAGAGAAAAAGGGGTGGGGGCAGAGACAGAGGGAAGAGGGAGAGAGAAACAGGGATGGAGACGGAGTTTTCGGGATTAACAGTGTGTTTTTATTTTGTCAAACCTCGTTGATTTCAGATTCATGTTAATCTACACAAAACACTCAAGTTGTGTAACAGTTTATGGTTCAAGATATACAGTATTTACACACACACACACACACACACACACACACACACAACACACACACACACACACACACACACACACACACACACACACACACACACACATACACACACAACACACACACACACAAACACACACACAAACACACACATAAACACACACACACAACACACACACACACACACACACACACACACACACACACACATAAACACACACAACACAGCACACACACAAACACGCACACACAAACACGCACACACAAACACACACACGCACACACAAACACAAATATACACAAATACACACACACGCACACACACACACACACAAATATCCACAAATACACACACACACACACACACATAAACACACACACACATAAACACACACACACACACACACACACACACATAACACACACACACACACACACACACACACACACACACACACACACACACACACACACACACACACACACACACACACACACGCAAATATACACAAATACACACACACAAACACACCAACACGCACACACACACACACACACAAATATACACAAATACACACACACAAACACACAAACACACACACATGAAAACACAAACATGCACACGCGCACACATGCACACACACACACACACACACACAGACACATAAACACTAGAGCAGAGAGTCGGACTTAAACACAAAGACCTTAAGTCGACTTCAGTTCCAGTGTAAACAGATCTAAAGACGTACCACCGTGTTGAGCTCGGGGCTGTCGGGGTTGTTGTCCTGAAAATACTCCACGGCTTTTTGGATTTTGGCGATGCAGGACAAGTACTCGTCCAGACGCCCGGTCGGACTGAGACGCACGAGAAAACGAAACAGAGAGAAAGTAAAGAAAAAAAAGAAAATGATCTGTGTAACTTTTTCTTTCTTTCTCTGGTTGAGGATCCGTCAAACGCTTTTCTCTGTGGATATTTAGCTGTTGCTTTGTCTGGAATGTTCCGCAGTATGGCTTTAAACCTTTCTATCTTCACGGAGACCAAACCGGACAGAGTTACAGGTCAGATCTGTGGAGAGGCGAGACCCGCTCACAGTCAGAGAGTCTGTCTGTCGAGGTGTTTTTGAGCTGTGAAACCAGCTGTGATTGAATAAATGTAAAGTAGAGCTGTTTAATGTCACACTGTGGAACATTCCAGGCAGAGCAATGACGTATCCATAGAAACAAGCAGGTGATGGACCCTCCGACAGGAAAGTTACACGGTGCAGCTTTAAGCCTGTGCATTCTTTAATATCACAAGGACCACAAGAAGAACTAAAGAAGGACTAAACCAGGACTAAGCCAGGTCTAAACAAGGACTAAACCAGGATTAAACCAGGTCTAAACCAGGACAAAACCAAGACTAAACCAGGACTAAACAAGGTCTAAACCAGGACAAAACCAGGACTAAACCAGGACTAAACAAGGTCTAAACCAGGACTAAACCAGGACTAAATAAAAATAAACCAGGTCTAAATAAGGACTAAACGGGGATCAAACCAGGACTAAACCAGGAGGACTGAACCAGAACTGAACCAGAGTTAAATCAGGACTGAACCAGGACAGGACTGAACCAGGACTGAACCAAGACTCAGCCAGGTCTAAACCAGGTTTAAACCAAGACTAAACCAAGACTAAACCAAGACTAAACCAAGACTAAACCAAGGACTAAACCAGGACTAAACAAGGTCTAAACCAGGACTAAACCAGGATCAAACCAGGACTAAATAAGGATCAAATTAGAATTAAACCAAGACTAAACCAGATCTAAAACCAGGAGTAAACCAAGACGAAACCAAGACTAAACCAAGACTAAACCAGGACTGAACCAGGATCAACCCAGGACTAAACCAATGTTAAACAAGGTCTAAACCAGGACACTAAACCAGGACTAAACCAGGTCTAAACCAGGACTAAACCAGGCCTCAGCCTCACCCCTCTCTGATGATGCGGTCCGTGTCCTTGGCGACGTGGTAGTATCCGATGACGTGGTCCATGCAGCTCAGGGTCTTGTCCACGTTTTCCTGGAGCCGCTGCAGGTTTTCCGTCTGTTTGTGGACCGGGATAATGGAATTCTCCAGCTGCATCAGGCGGCTCTCGAATGAGGACAAGATCGACACCTGACGAGTGACAGGAGCAGAGGGAGGGCAAAACACACTGTCCATTAATCAGCTCATGTCCTGGTCAAGACTAGACCAGGGCTGCCCAAACATTTGTACTGAAAAGACCATCAGAGGAGAGAAGAGTAGATGTAATGCCAGAGCAAATGAAGCTTCAAGAAGCTTTACGCTGGAGTGAACCAATTGGATGAAAGGCTTCAATGCTTCATCTGCCCATCACTAGGAATAACATGATCATGACATAAAGCTCTGCCTTTATACAATCAAACTGCACACAGGCTTAGGGAGACCGCAATTATTAACAGAATACAAGATAGTGAAGGGCCTGCCTGTAATTTCGATTTGTGTGTCAAATCTCCAAACTCATATAATCGAGTTTAAAACGATTTAAAGCTAAGTATATTTATTTAATTTTTTAAATATAGAGATTGTAAAACAGCTGCATATAGAGTTTATTTTGGATACATTTATGTTTTTCTGCCTATTTTCATGTTCAAAGTTTATTTTATTAATTTTATGCTTTATACTTTGCAAAACTGCTCTAAGGTTCATATTTGTAGCCTTTATTTATTTTCAATTTGAAAGTTTTGCGTAAACCAATAACAAAGTAAAAACAAATCAACAAATATAATAACAAAGTGTTTTTTTTTGTTTCATGGTATCCCCAGGTTTGACTACCCCAAATTTAAGACTTTTTAAGACCTTTATAAGACCTTGCACCCATTATGCAGGCGAAAAACACCAGATCCAATTTTAATAATGATCAAAGAACTAGAGAAACTATATCTAGAATTTAAGAGCCAACCTGGAAAGTTTTCCATAAACCAATAACAAAGTAATAATAATAAGAAATCAACAAATACAATAACAAAGAGTTGTTGTTTTTTTTTTTTGCAGAATAAATGCATCATGTAACTAAAATTTAATCGTTTGAATAATCGTGATTTCAATATTGACCAAAATAATCGTGATAATTATTTTTTTCCCATAAACAAACAGCCCTACTTAAAGATCTTGTTGGTGTGTCACTCGTGGTCAAACTTGGTCTCTTATTTATTTATGTTCTATGTTTCTATGTTTGTGTGCTGCTTTTGTTGTTGTGTTGTTCTATCTTTGTGTTAAAGCTGTGCTCCTCTGTCCCAACACAAATTTCTTCTTCAGAAAGGATTATTTTATACAGTTACACCTCTTTATTCATCACGAAAATCATCATTCATAAAAGTTTGACTCTTTTAATGCAGCGTTATATGACACTCTGTCCTCACTAGGGATGGGCATGATTAATCGATTAATCGATAATTGATCATTAAGAATTTCATCGATTATGTTAATTTTAATCGACAAACCGAATGTAGGTTGCTGTGCGTAGCGTGACCAAACAGGTGTGTACATGTGTCTCTGCATCAGAAGGAGCGAGACACAAACAGTCGGTCAGTCTGTAACGTACCGAAGCACAAATGCGTATTTAACGATGATTTGTACAAGAAATTCCACGCTTTCAGTTGCGTTCGGGACAAGTGTGAGTCCATGTCCACAGTGTACAAAGCAGGAACATATTTCGGTGTCCAGTGGGAAAAAGTTTTTCCAGGTGAGAGTCGCGCAATGTTGATGATGAGTCCCCACCTCCCACCCCCTGTACGCCTGTCCTGGTTACAAAACGCAAATCTGGTCACAACCTGTATTCCAATTACCTGTATTCCACTGAGTTATGTCTTTTAATCCAACAGAAATTGAACCGCATCAGCGACACAAGAGCTGTAGTTTTATCTTCACTTAGTTTATGCAAATTAGTGATGTGGTTTTAAGTTTTGTTTCTGTGAGAGTTGTTCAAAACTGAATTAAACACATTATAATGTCAAACGGGCTGATGTGTCATAAAGTTGAATTTATTTATGCAGATTAGTAGTGCAGATAGTAATAATAATGATGATCATTTTAATATAAAAACATTAATGATTAATCGATAATCGATCATTAATTCTTCCGACGATCGATTAAGAAAATTTCATCGAATGCCCATCTCTAGTCCTCACCACAGACTGTATAAAGATGTAAGTCTGTACAGAGTCACCACAGACTGTATAAAGATGTAAGTCTGTACAGAGTCACCACAGACTGCAGAAACATAAAAATAAAAGATAAAGTCTGTCCAGAGTTTTTATAAACACAGTCTGTGCTTCTCACCATTCCCTTTGTGAGCTGGTCACTCTTCTCCAGGTTTTCTCTGATGAACGACAGCGTCTCCTGCTCCTGAAACACCACGTAAAACACATGTTTAATGAGTTTATATTTACGCACTTCATGTTTTTAATCTGTCACGTTCACGGTCTGCGGGAAAGTGGTGTTAGCTCTAGCTTTAGCATTAGCTCGGACCTGCTTGAGTTTGTCTTCTATCTCCCGTTTCCGCGCAGAGTCCTCCGTGGGGACCATCCTGGAACCGAGGCCCATCTACCTCCTCTGTGTGTGAGAAATGTTATTCAATTATGTTCACGCAAAAGGCAAAAGTTTTTACGGCTGCACCGGAGCTAACCAGGCTAACTGTGAAAATGCTAACGGAGCAAAAACAAACGGACTTCCGGTTCCGCTTCCTCCTCCGCAGGCTCGTTCCTTTTAGTTTTTTTATTTATTTTTTTAATTTAATGAATTAAAATTAAAATTAAAATTAAAATTAAAATTAAAATTAAAATTAAAATTAAAATTAAAATTAAAATTACATACAAACTGAATTTCTCTTTTTGCCAATAAAAATGAAAATAAAAATAAAATACACATTGAATTTCTCTTTTTGCCAATAAAAATAAAAATAAAAATAAAAGCAAAAACATACGGATTTCCAGTTCCGCTTCCTCCTCCCCAAGCTCATTTCCTTTTTTTTTTTTTTTTTTTTATTTAATTTAATGAATAAAAAATGTTTATAAAAATTTAAATTAAAATTACATACAAACTGAATTTCTATTTTTTCAATAAAAAAATAAAAATAAAAAAATACACATTGAATTTCTCTTTTAGCCAATAAAAAATAAAAATGAAAATAAAAATAAAATACTCATTGAATTTCTCTTTTTGCCAATAAAAATAAAAATTAAAATAAAATACAAATTGAATTTAGCTTTTTGCCGATTCAAATAAAAAAATTAAAATGGAATAAAAACAAATCTCTCCTTTTGCCAATAAAAAAAGAGTAAATAAACAAAATTGACTAAAACTTAGACTAAAAAGGTTTATTATTATTAGTAGTAGTAAAGTTTATTTTCTGTGCAGCTTTGTTTGTCTCAGATGAACTGAAACATGAACCTAAATTTAAATGTTAATCTTTAATATTTTTATGTTTTGAAATCAATGTGATGAACCAGTATCTGTCAAGCTTTTCACACTAAGTACCACCAAAGGCCAGGACTGTAACAGGACTACTCCAGGTCTAATCTAGGACTAAACCAGGTCTGAAAGAGGAATCGATATTACCACAAAATAAGCAAAATAAATAAAACAGTGTATTTTCTCCAACTTCTAATCACAGAATTTAAAATAATGCAGTAATATCTATGTTTAATCAGTCATAAATGTGAATATATGAAAAGCAAATACACGTCACGAGTCTAAAATGTGAGTTTTTGGAAAGAACTTTGGGATAATTCTTATGATGTGATTAGTTTTTATTTACAGAGACTTGGTGTAAATGTGTTTTGTCGTGGACACACTTTTCGTGAATAGCCACACTCCAAACTTCCTCCGTCACAAAGCTCCGCCTCCTCTCCTCTTTTGCCTCTTTTCTCTGGTCTCGTCTTTCACTCTTGTCGTTTATCTTCCCCTCTCTCCCTCTCTTTTGTCCTCTCCACGTTTCTCTCCTCCCCTCGCTCTCCCTCTCTCTTTTGTCTGATTTCAAACTCATGTTCTCTCTCTCCCCCTCCCTCTTTTTTTGTCTCTCAAACTTGTGTTCTCTCTCTTTCTCCCTTCCTCCTGGTCTTTTTTTGTCTCCCTCCTTCCTCTCCTTCTCTTTCTCTCTTTCTCACCCCCTCTCTTCTTTCCTCTCTCCACATATCACCCTCTCCTTTGGTCTCCCTCTATTTCTTTTTTGTCTTGTCTCGTGTCCTCTCTCCCTTTCTCTCCCTTCTCTCTCTCCTTCTTTCTTTTTGTCCCGCCTGTCTCCTTCTCTCTCTCTCTCTCTCTCTCTCTTCTTTTGTCCTCCCTCTCTCCTCTCTCTCTCTTCCCCTTCATCTCTCCCTCTCTCCTTTTGTTTTCCCCCTCTCTTTTTGTCTTTTTGTCTCTCTCTCTCTCTGTACCTCTCCTCCTCTCTTTCTCTCCTTCTCACCCACTTCTCTTCTTCTCTGTCTCCATTTATCTCCCTTTCTCTCTGTCTTTCTTTTTTCTTTCTCTCTCTCACCCCTTCTCTGCCTCTCTCTCTTTTTCTGTCCTCTCTCTCTCCATCCTTTTATCTCTCTCTCTCTCTCTCTCGTCTTGTCTCCTGTCTACCTTTGTCCTCCCTCTCTTTCTCTCTCTTTCTTTCTCCCCCCTCCTTTGTCCTCCATTTCACCCCTCTCTCCTTTTGTCCTCCCTCTTTCTTCTTCTCTCCATCCCTCTCTCCTTCTATCCTTTTATTGTGCTCCCTCTCTTCTTCTCTCTCCCTCCTTTCCTCCCTCTTTTGCTGTCTGTTTCTCTCCTCCTCTCCTTTTGTTTTGTTCTTTCTCTTTCTTCTTCTCTCTCTCCTTTTCTCCCCCTCTTTCTCTCTCCTATCCTCCCTCGTTTGTCCTACCTCTCTCCTCCTTTTGTGCTCCCTCTCTCTGTCTGGAGGAATGTCCCTTTTTTGTCCTTTCTTTCTCTCGCCCTCTCTCCCTCCCTCTTTTGTCCTCTCCTTTTGCCCTCTGTTTCTCTCCCCCTCTCCTTCTGTCCTCCCTCTCTCTGTCCGTAGGAATGTCCCTCTTTTGTCTTCCCTCTCTCTTCTTCTCTTTCCCCTTCTCTCCCTCTCTTTCTCTCTCCCTCCCTCTTCTGTCCTCCCTCTCTTCTCCTCTCCTTCTGTCCTCCCTCTCTTCTCCTCTCCTTCTGTCCTTCCTCTCTCTGTCTGTAGTAAAGTTACTTTTTTGTCCTCAGTTTCTCTGTTCCCTCTCTCCTCTCTCCTTCTTTCCTCACTCCATTTCTCTCCCCCCCTCTCCTTCTGTCTCCTCCCTCTCTCTGTCCGGTGGAATGTCCTCCTTTTTTTGTCCTCTCTTTCTCTCTCCCTCCCTCTTCCGTCCTCCCTCTCTCCTCCTCTCCTTCTGTCCTCCTCGTCTCATTCTGTCTTTTTGTCTTCCCTCTCTTCTCCTGTCCTTTTGCCCTCTGTTTCTCTCCCCCTCTCCTTCTGTCCTCCCTCTCTCTGTCCGGTGGAATGTCCATTTTTTTGTCCTCTCTTTCTCTCTCCCTCCCTCTTCTGTCCTCCCTCTCCCTCTCTCCTTCTGTCCTCTCTCCATTTCTCCCCCCCTCTTCTTCTGTCCTCCCTCTCTCTGTCCGGTGGAATGTCCTCCTTTTTTTGTCCTCTCTTTCTCTCTCCCTCCCTCTTCCGTCCTCCTCTCTCTCCTCTCCTTCTGTCCTCCTCGTCTCATTCTGTCTTTTTGTCTTCCCTCTCTTCTCCTGTCCTTTTGCCCTCTGTTTCTCTCCTCTTCTCCTTCTGTCCTCCCTCTCTCTGTCCATAGGAATGTCCCTCTTTTGCCCTCTGTTTCCCCCCCTCTCTCCTTTTTGTCCTCTCCCTCTCTTCTTCTCCGTCCCTCCTTCCCTCCCTCTTTTGCTGTCTGTTTCTCTCCTCCTCTCCTTTTGTTTTGTTCTTTCTCTTTCTTCTTCTCTCTCTCCTTTTCTCCCCCTCTTTCTCTCTCCTATCCTCCCTCGTTTGTCCTCCCTCTCTCCTCCTTTTGTCCTCCCTCTCTCTGTCTGGAGGAATGTCCCTTTTTTGTCCTTTCTTTCTCTCGCCCTCTCTCCCTCCCTCTTTTGTCCTCACCTTCTCTCCCCTCTCCTTTTGTCCTCCCTCTCTTCCTCCTCTCCTTTTGCCCTCTGTTTCTCTCCCCCTCTCCTTCTGTCCTCCCTCTCTCTGTCCGTAGGAATGTCCCTCTTTTGTCTTCCCTCTCTCTTCTTCTCTTTCCCTTCTCTCCCTCTCTTTCTCTCTCCTCCCTCTTTGTCATCCCTCTCTCCTTCTGTCCTCCTCTTCTCATTCTGTCTTTTTGTCCTCCCTCTCTTCTCCTGTCCTTTTACCCTCTGTTTCTCTCCTCTTCTCCTTCTGTCCTCCCTCTCTCTGTCCGTAGGAATGTCACTTTTTTGTCCTCCGTTTCTCCGTTCCCTCTCTCCTTCTGTCCTCACTCCATTTCTCTCCCCCTCCTCTTCTGTCCTCCCCTCTCTCTGTCCGATGGAATGTCCAATTTTTTGTCCTCTCTTTCTCTCTCCCTCCCTCTTCTGTCCTCCCCTCTCTCCTCCTCTCCTTCTGTCCTTCCTCTCTCTGTCTGTAGTAAAGTTACTTTTTTGTCCTCAGTTTCTCTGTTCCCCCTCTCCCTCTCTCCTTCTGTCCTCACTCCATTTCTCCCCCCCCTTTCTTCTGTCCTCCCTCTCTCTGTCCGGTGGAATGTCCTCCTTTTTTTGTCCTCTCTTTCTCTCTCCCTCCCTCTTCCGTCCTCCCTCTCTCCTCCTCTCCTTCTGTCCTCCTCGTCTCATTCTGTCTTTTTGTCTTCCCTCTCTCCTCCTCTCCTTCTGTCCTCTGTTTCTCTCCTCTTCTCCTTCTGTCCTCCTCGTCTCATTCTGTCTTTTTGTCCTCCCTCTCTTCTCCTGTCCTTTTGCCCTCTGTTTCTCTCCTCTTCTCCTTCTGTCCTCCCTCTCTCTGTCCATAGGAATGTCCCTCTTTTGCCCTCTGTTTCCCCCCCTCTCTCCTTTTTGTCCTCTCCCTCTCTTCTTCTCTCTCCCTCCTTTCCTCCCTCTTTTGCTGTCTGTTTCTCTCCTCCTCTCCTTTTGTTTTGTTCTTTCTCTTTCTTATCTCTCTCTCTCTCTCTCTCTCTCTCTCGTCTTGTCTCCTGTCTACCTTTGTCCTCTCTCTCTTTCCCTCTCTTTCTTTCTCCCCCCTCTTTTGTCCTCCATTTCACCCCTCTCTCCTTTTGTCCTCCCTCTTTCTTCTCCTCTCCCTCCCTCTCTCCTTCTATGCTTTTATTGTGCTCCCTCTCTTCTTCTCTCTCCCTCCTTTCCTCCCTCTTTTGCTGTCTGTTTCTCTCCTCCTCTCCTTTTGTTTTGTTCTTTCTCTTTCTTCTTCTCTCTCTCTCCTTTTCTCCCCCTCTTTCTCTCTCCTATCCTCCCTCGTTTGTCCTCCCTCTCTCCTCCTTTTGTCCTCCCTCTCTCTGTCTGGAGGAATGTCCCTTTTTTGTCCTTTCTTTCTCTCTCTGCCCTCTCTCTCCCTCTCCTTTTGTCCTCCCTCTTTTCTCCTCTCCTTTTTGCCCTCTGTTTCTCTCCCCCTCTCCTTCTGTCCTCCCTCTCTCTGTCCGGTGGAATGTCCTCCTTTTTTTGTCCTCTCTTTCTCTCTCTCTCCCTCCCTCTCTTCTCCTTCTGTCCTCCCTCTCTCTGTCCGTAGGAATGTCCCCTTTTTTTGTCCTCTCTTTCTCTCTCCCTCCCTCTCTTCTCCTTCTGTCCTCCCTCTCTCTGTCCGTAGGAATGTCCCTCTTTTGTCTTCCCTCTCTCTTCTTCTCTTTCCCCTTCTCTCCCTCTCTTTCTCTCTCCCTCCCTCTTTTGTCATCCCTCTCTCCTTCTGTCCTCCTCTTCTCATTCTGTCTTTTTGTCCTCCCTCTCTTCTCCTGTCCTTTTGCCCTCTGTTTCTCTCCTCTTCTCCTTCTGTCCTCCCTCTCTCTGTCCGTAGGAATGTCACTTTTTTGTCCTCCGTTTCTCCGTTCCCTCTCTCCTTCTGTCCTCACTCCATTTCTCTCCCCCTCCTCTTCTGTCCTCCCTCTCTCTGTCCGATGGAATGTCCATTTTTTTGTCCTCTCTTTCTCTCTCCCTCCCTCTTCTGTCCTCCCTCTCTCCTCCTCTCCTTCTGTCCTTCCTCTCTCTGTCTGTAGTAAAGTTACTTTTTTGTCCTCAGTTTCTCTGTTCCCCCTCTCCCTCTCTCCTTCTGTCCTCACTCCATTTCTCTCCCCCTCTTCTTCTGTCCTCCCTCTCTCTGTCCGGTGGAATGTCCTCCTTTTTTTGTCCTCTCTTTCTCTCTCCCTCCCTCTTCCGTCCTCCCTCTCTCCTCCTCTCCTTCTGTCCTCCTCGTCTCATTCTGTCTTTTTGTCTTCCCTCTCTTCTCCTGTCCTTTTGCCCTCTGTTTCTCTCCTCTTCTCCTTCTGTCCTCCCTCTCTCTGTCCATAGGAATGTCCCTCTTTTGCCCTCTGTTTCCCCCCCTCTCTCCTTTTTGTCCTCTCCCTCTCTTCTTCTCCGTCCCTCCTTCCCTCCCTCTTTTGTGTCCGGAGTGTGCTGGATCTTTTGTGGATCTTTTGAGGATCTTTTGACCTCCAGGCTCCATCTGCTCGTGTCTCCTCGGAGCATCTGGACGGAGCTGCAGGTTTAAAGGGTTTTGGGTTTAAAGAGTCGGCGGAAGAGAAAAAGACTCGAACCGTCCCCCGCGGCTCTGGGCCCGAGGCGGAGCAGCTCAGACAAAAGGACACAAACAAAAGGACACAAACAAAAGGACACAAACAAAAGGACACACTTTTGGAGGGAATCAATAAATAACATTCGACACCAACAACAACAAAAACACACTTCAGCTAATCCCACCTGAGGCACAAAACCACATCTCTATTCATTCATCTTTTTCTATTTTCTGATTTGTTTTGGGGAAAATTATAATTATTCCATCCATTTCTACAGCACCGTGTTACTGTTGTTGTTGTTTTTTTCTATCATCTTTAAAATTTTCCTCGGGATCCATAAAGTCTCTCTGTGTCTCTTTTTGTTTTGGTGAAAATTATATCATCATTCATTAAGTTAAAAAGTGTATGTCCCAAAAAAATTCATTCAAATCATTTCACGGACCAATAATTTTGCCAATTCTTGTTGAAATAAGCTCAAATTTTCACTCGGGATTTCCAAATCTCCAAATCGTCATAAGTTCCTCAGATCACGACTGACATGAGAATGCACAATGTTCCACGCTCTTTTTACGATTTTATTTATACCAAACATACAAACCTGGCTGTGTTCCAGTTTAGAATTTAGAAAATCTGGTCACTCTAATCTTGAACCTCAAATAAACTGAAGCAAAACTAAACTGAAGTAATAAAGAATCATGAAACATCCTGACTGTAATTACACAAACATAACTAGATTCTAATCAGAAATACCCAATATGCAAATGATCGTATTATTATAATGTAAAGTACCCTGTTTTCATTTATTTCTGATTAAAATTCAAGTTATAATTGACTCGTAAATACACTAGTAAAGTTTATTTTCTGTGCCGTCTTGTTTGAGCCACATCTCACCAACAGATGAACGGAAACATGAACCGAAACTGAAATGTTAATCTTTAATATTTTGTGTTTTGAAGTTAATGTCAAAAATAAACTCTTCACACTAAGTACTAATGTTGTGGTACTTGAGACTGGTCTTGGTCTCGAGATCGCTCTTGAGACCACTTTTTATGGTCTTGGTCTTAAGTCAGACTCGAGCACATTTGGTCTTGGTCTTGTCTCGGACTCGAGGTCTGACAGTTGACGAGTGTGATCATATTTCATTATGGCGAGTAAATGGTAAAACCACCTAGTGCCTCCAGTCAATTTCATTTCTCTCCAGCGACTAGGTCAGGAATCAGAAAACACTAGATGATTTACAAGAATCCCAGAAGTTGTAGACCACACACCGGCCAATCAGCTGTGAGCTGTGAAGTCATGACGTCAAACTCATCTCGTCTGTCTGTGTCCCTTTTGTGGAACAGCACAACAGTAAACAAAGCGTCAAGATGGATGTAGATGATGACAGACATTCTGTGTTGGCAATGATTCTCGAGATCGAGGATTTAAAGCCGAAACAAAGAGAATGTTTGTTGAATTTTATCTCGAGGAAAGACGTTATTGTTCTTCTTCCTACAGGATGTGGTGCATTACATACGTCACGACCAAACAGCAGCGACTGGTTAAATAAAAAAAGTCCCCGCCTACTGTTGAGCGAATGAATCCCAATGCTGCGAGGTCACACTGTTTCTACGAAGTGAAACCGTGATGAATCAGGCTTGGTAAATGTGCAAAGGCTAAATATCGCTGCAAAACCAGTAAGATCATGTAACTGTAAATGTTATGAACTTGAAAAAACTCACCTGATTCACTTTGAAGTTGTTTTGTGTAAAGTTCCAGTGGAAGTAAAGAAGAGGTTCTCAAACTGTGGGTGAGGCTCCAGAAAAGGGCCACAGAACAGAACCGCAGAACAGTTTTCTTGGCCTATTTTAAGATTCAGTGAACATAAATCAGATCAAATGGAGATAGACTGATAAAAACACTGATATATTTGTGCCAAAAATAACTGTAAAATACAAATAAATGTAGAAAATGACAACAATAGTCTCGATGGGCCGTGGTCTCAGTCTTGTCTCAGTCTCGACCCTCAGAGGTCTTGGTCTTGTCCTGGTCTCGACCCTCAGAGGTCTCGGTCTTGTCCTGGTCTCGACCCTCAGAGGTCTCGGTCTTGTCCTGGTCTCGACCCTCAGAGGTCTCGGTCTTGTCTGGTCTCGACCCTCAGAGGTCTCGGTCTTGTCCTGGTCTCGACCCTCAGAGGTCTCGGTCTTGTCTCGGTCTCGACCCTCAGAGGTCTTGGTCTTGTCCTGGTCTCGAGATCCTGTGGTCTTAGACTGGTCTTGGTCTCGATTAGTGCGTTTTTGACTAAAACACTACTAAATACTACCATGAAATATCACAAAACATCCTAATTTTTTTTTTTTTTTTTTTTTACCAAAGACTGTAATTACACAAACATAACTGAATTCCAATTATAAATACACAATATGTGAATTATTGTATTATTATAGTGTAAAATATCTTATTTTCATATTTTTTTCATGGGCCAAACTTGATTTTTTACATGACCGATGCTTAATTACATTATAATAAGTGTATGTCATGACATATTTAATGTATTTCACTCTTTTTATCCCGTTTTGGAGCTGTTCTTTTGTGTTTTTTAAAACGTTGTTCTTCCTTTAACTGAATCCCTTTAAATTTCACGCTTCTTTTAAAAAACTCCAACCGCACCATTTTATGTACGCTCACTGACTGACCCCTTTCTGAGCCAATCACAGCGCGGCGCGGAGGGATGCGGCCAATCAGAGAGCAGAGCGCCGTGTCAGCTCCGCGCTCTGGACCAATCGGAGCGCTCCGAGGGCGGGGCCAGCGCAGTGTTGTTGAGACGCTGTTGTTCGAGAGCTCAGTTTCTCTCGGACTTTCACTGGATTTACACCAAAACTACGCGAAAACCAAAGGAAATATCCACCAAAAACACCCCGGGGAACACTAACCTCACCTGTTATGCTGCTTTTTCACGCCTAAAGTAAGTATTTAACCCCGAAACCATCCATTTTTGCGTGAGCGGACCTTAGATTTCGCGTCACCGTTAGTAACACTTAGCTTCATCTGCACAGACTTTCGTTGGTAAAATTCTCAACATTTTTTGCTTTTTTCCCTTAAAATTGAACCCAAATCGTAATTATTTTAACGTTTAACCTTTCAATAAACACTCACCTCGTTAACCAAAGCGTGGCACTGCATTTTAACCACAAATGTACTTATATTTCACTGATTACGCAGCGTTTTCCCATCTTCTTTCTAACGCGAATTGTGACGCCGGCCCCGGATTTGCGTCTCAATAATCTCCTTATGTTCACATTTATTTTTTATTTGTTTGTTCATTTAAACACGTTGAAATGGGAAGAGTTTGGTCAAAGCGTCGTTTTCTGTCGGATTTTTTATCCTGAGCTGTAAAAATGCACCTGCTCCTGGTCCTGCTCAGCTCCAACCGGGACAGAACCAACCATTCTCTGTTATCACACGTAATAACTGTGGAATTATTCATAGTTAAACATGAATTTTAACAGATTTATTCATTAACTACTGAGTCAATAGTTGCCAAGGCTGTTAAGTTAAGATTTGTCATTGTTAGAAAGCTTATAATCCACCAAACTCGGACCAAACCAAGACCTACAACTAATACTTTTTTACACTTTTTACTTTTGTCTTTATTTTTACACATTTTAAAGCCACACTGCGTAAAATTTCTAGTGGAGAGCCAGCCGACCGGTGTCTCCATGGAAACGTTATTGCTTCGTCACTACGCCGCGTTACAGGTCAGATCTGCGGAGAGTCTCCCCTGTTCACAGAAGGAATTAATGTATTTTGGAGCAACAGAACTGCACGTAATGAATGTTTAAAGTCATACCGTGGAACATTCCAGGTGAAGCAATAACATCTCCATGGAGACGAACAGTTGGCGGACTCTCTCCTCCAGCAGAAAAGTTGCACAGTGCAGCTTTAAAACACTTATAATTCACTAAACTGGGACTAAGACAGAACCAAACCAAGACTTAGAATGTATACTTTTACACTTTCTACTTTTGTCTTTATTTTTACACATTTATTTATTGTTTTAAAGCTGCACTGTGTAACATTTCTAGTGGAGAGCCAGTCCACATTTGTCTCTATGGAAACGTCAACATCGCTTTCTCACCACGCTACATTACAGGTCAGATCTGCGGAGAGTCGCCCCTGTTCATGCAAGGAATAAATGTATTTTGGAGCAACAGAAACACACGTAATGAATGTTTAAAGTCATACTGTGGAACATTCCAGGTGAAGCAGTAACAGCTCCATGGAGACGAACAGTTGGCGGACGCTTCTCTAGCAGAAAAGTTGCGCAGTGCAGCTTTAAAACACTTATTATTCACTAAACTGGGACCAAACCAAAACTTAAAACGAATACTTTGACACTTTTTAATTTAGTCTTTATTTTTACACGTTCATTTATTGTTTTAAAGCCGCACTGCGTAACATTTCCAGTGGAGGGTCTGTCAACTCTTGGTCTCCATGGAAACGCCAACATCGCTTTGTCACCACGCTACATTACAGGTCAGATCTGCGGAAAGTCACCCCTGTTCACGCAAGGAATTAATGAATTTTTGAGCATCCGAAATGCGCGTAATGAATGTTTAAAGTCATACTGTGGAACATTCCAGGTGAAGCAATTACATCTCCATGGAGACGAACAGTTGGCGGACGCTCCTCTAGCAGAAAAGTTGCGCAGTGCAGCTTTAAAACATTTATAATTCACTAAACTGAGACTAAACCAAGACTTAGAACGAACACTTTAAGACTTTTTACTTTTGTCTTTATTTTTACACGTTTATCTATTGTTTTTAAAGCTGCACTGTGTAACATTTCTAGGGGAGGGTCTGTCAACTCTTTGTCTCCATGGGAACGTTATTGCTTCTTCACCGCACTACATTACAGGTCAGATCTGTGGAGAGTCACCCCTCTTCACAGAAGGAATTAATCTATTTTTGAGCATCAGAAATGCACGTAATGAATGTTTAAAGTCATACTGTGGAACATTCCAGGCGAAGCAATAACATCTCCATGGAGACAAACAGTTGGCAGACGCTCCTCCAGCAGAAAAGTTGCGCAGTGCAGCTTTAAAACATTTATAATTCACTATACCGGGACCAAACCAAGACTTAGAATGAACACTTTAAGACTTTTTACTTTTGTCTTTATTTTCACATGTTTATTTATTGTTTTAAAGCCGCACTGCGTAACATTTCTAGTGGCGGGTCTGTCAACTCTTTGTCTCCATGGAAACGTTATTGCTTTGTCCTGGGCTGGTGGAGGTTTGGTTAAATCCTGTTTCAGTCCTGGTCTGGTCCTGCTCGTCTCTGTTTGCTCTCGGTTACGGCCGGACGATTCAGAAAAAATATAAATATGTATAAATATCTGTTCTGATCCAAATCCAAACCCATTTTATTTCTACAGAACATTTTATAAACAAAGACGTTTCCAAAGCGCTGCACCGAGCATCATAAAAAGATAAATCACCAGTCCAAAAACAATAAAACCAGCCAAATCAAATAAAAGCAAAACCATAAAAATCATAAAATAGCAGTAAGTATGTAGAATAAATACAATAAAATAAAAAGACTGAAATCTGAACTGACAAACGAAAACAAGAATCACATTTCAGAACAGGTTTGTACAGATCGAAACTCCAGGGTTAGTACTTTTTATGCAGATATACACAATTTTTCTGCAGAATAAAACAGGAGATTTTTTTTGTTTGTGGAGAATTTATAGGATTTCAAAAACTGCAGCTTTGTGATTTGATAATTGCGATCATAAATATCACACAATCACATAAATTGTGATTTCGATTGCGAATTTCAGACTTGATTTTTATTCTTAGGAACAGACTCGATACTGATTCTGATCACACGATGAGAAAAAAAAACAAACTTTCTTTAGATAATCTCCTGTGATTTTCCACATTTCTTTTCTGTTCCCACATGTCCTTATATCTGTGTAGGACTAAACCAGGACTAAACCAGGTTTAAACCAGGTCTAAACCAGGACTAAACCAGGACTAAACCAAGACTAAACCAGGAATAAACCAGGACTAAACCAGATTTAAACCAGGTCTAAACCAGGTCTAAACCAGGTCTAAACCAGGACTAAACCAGGATCAAACAAGGACTAAACCAGGTCTAAACTAAACCAGGACTAAACCAAGTCTAAACCAGGACTAAACCAGAACTAAACCAGGTTTAAACCAGGTCTAAACCAGGTCTAAACCAGGTCTAAACCAGGACTAAACCAGGAGTAAACCAGGTCTAAACAAGGATCAAACAAGGACTAAACCAGGTCTAAACTAAACCAGGACTAAACCAGGACTAAACCAGGTCTAAACTAAAACAGGACTAAAACAGGTCTAAACCAGGACTAAAACAAGTCTAAACCAGGTCTAAACCAAGATTAAACCAGGTTTAAACCAGGACTAAACCAGAAATAAACCAAGTCTAAAACAGGACTAAACTAAACCAGGTGTAAACCAGGTGTAAATCAGGCCAAAACCAGGTCTCAACTGGGTCTAAACCAGGTCTAAACTAAACCAGGTCTAAAGCAGGTCCATGGGCGTACACTAGTGCTCTTATATTTGTTCTGATGCAGTTCCAGATCGTTCTAAACATGTAAAGGTAAAGTTCCGCTCTGGGACTTTTCTAGTTTAGATCCGTGTGAAAAAATAGGCAGTAATTTGTACATTAGTTTCAGTTTGGATCAGTGTGTGTTTGTGGTTCTCGAGTGTGTGATTGTGTTTCTCGAGTGTGTGATTGTGTTTCTCGAGTGTGTGATTGTGTTTCTCGAGTGTGTGATTGTGTTTCTCGAGTGTGTGATTGTGTTTCTCGAGTGTGTGATTGTGTTTCTCGAGTGTGTGATTGTGGTTGTGGAGTGTGTGATTGTGGTTCTCGAGTGTGTGATTGTGGTTCTCGAGTGTGTGATTGTGTTTCTCGAGTGTGTGATTGTGGTTCTCCAGTGTGTGTTTGTGGTTGTTGAGTGTGTGATTGTGGTTGTGGAGTGTGTGATTGTGGTTCTCCAGTGTGTGATTGTGGTTCTCCAGTGTGTGATTGTGTTTCTCGAGTGTGTGATTGTGTTTCTCGAGTGTGTGATTGTGGTTCTCGAGTGTGTGAGTGTGGTTGTTGTGCCTCGTGTGCAGTTGGAGCGTTGGAGCGTGCGGGGGCATTGTCCTGTTGTTGTGCTGTTGTTGTGCGTTGCCGCGGTGACAGCAGTGACAGGTTTTGTTGTGGTGCTTTTCCCCGGAGGCTCTGAGGTCAGTTTCACACTAAGACGCCGGAGCACAGATGTGTTATGGACTCAGGTTTACGTCTGTCGGCAAACTGACGCATAACTGATGTAAAACTGTGATAAATATTCATCACAGACAAAACCAATTAAAAAAATGTATTACCGTATTTTTTGGACTATAAGGCACACCGGATTTTAAAGCGCATTAAGCGAGACAAAACAGTCAGATAAGTCAAACTTTATTCAACTCATTTACAAAAACTCAGGTTAGAATGTGGATCAGGATGAATTTTTGAGTCCGGCCTGCGTCATACAAAGCAGTGATTCAATCCGACTTGAGCCCAGTAGGCATTAAGATATTTGTGTCCGAACCTGACCAAACCTGACACTATTAAAATCACACTATTTCCACAGGCCTAATGACACAAGAAGAATATTGTTTTTGTTCCTCTAACGGACACAGAGACACAAAATACTAACTCGGACTATAGCGAAAATTATGAGAAGATTTTATTCCTCACCTCTTGTAAAGTTGTAAATTCAACCTGCAGCATCTCATCCGCATTATCCAGAGAAATTGTGCTCTGCAAATAATGACCCCAGTCCACAAAGCAGCACTATTAATCCAGTTTGAATCATTCTTTAAAAGTAAAAAGGTGAGAGTAGTTCCTCACGTGTCTGTTTACATCCACACAGCCCACGGATCGAGGTGAAGCTGCAGATTAGAAACAGTGACTCTACTTCCCCAGGACTTTATCTTTAAAAATCCTGTATCTGAAGTTTTGCACCACATTTCACAAATAATAATAACACAGTTTTGACTTGTATCTAAACTAGAAGTGCAGAGCTCTGATCTTTGAACACTTAAGAGTCTCAGAGCGACAGGTTTTACTATAGACAGGAAACAGCTGACGCGCTGATGTGTCCGAGTCCAACCTGAGCCAGAACATAAGTTCTACGGAACCAGACGTCCACGATCCTTTGGCAGATCGTGACATAACTCGCCCGCGTTGCCTCCCTGTCTTGTGAATGTGTGTTACTCCACGAGGCTCCTCACTACATTTGCCCTAATGCTCCGACAATCCACCAAGCGGTGCAGCTTCGTAGTTTACCAAAGTCGTGCTAAAACATTTTGACAGATTTTTGAGCGCCATGTGCCACATTAAATCGGTTCAAGGTCAGTAAACACAACCAGAATTAATACATAAAGTGCACCGGATTATAAATGTGCACTGTAGATTTTTGATGAAAATAAAAGGATTTTAAGTGCGCCTTATAGTCCAAAAATATGGTAATCTGTGAAATGCACTTTAAAGGAAATGTGACTCAATCCCACTTTAACCTTTGACCTCCTGTTGTCTCTGTGCAGGTGCGCTCAGGTCACAGGATGCATATGACCCGCAGCCCCGCCTCCCCGGCCCTGCCCCCCTCTCACATGGCCCCGCCCCCCTCAGGTGCGTCTCCGGGCGAGGCTCTGGACCTGAGCATCAGCGGCTCTCGGATCACCGTGACGACCAGACGCCCCAACAGCGCCTCCCCTGGGAAGACCGGGAAAACCTTCAGCCGCTCCGTGTCTGTGATCGGAGAGACCAGGAAGCACCGGAACACCCTGGTACTGCTCCTGTCGGCTCCTGCCAGCTCCTGTCGGCTCTTGTCTGCTCCTCTGTCTCTTATGTTTATAAATTCATATTTCTTTCATCTTTCAGGCTGATTCTTTGGGAGGTTCTCGTTCTATAAAGAATCTTCGACGTTCCAACAGCACGACTCAGGTTAACCACACCATCGGGGGGCGCCACAGGTCAGAACTCACCTCAAACATCAAACACTTTAAATATGTGTGAACAGAGCTGTCAAAAGCTTTCATAAACCTCTCTGACCAGTTCGTACTCGAGTCATTTTGGTTGTGGATACAGTGTTCGTTCACACTAATCCGACTGAAAACGGCTCCAGAGACGGAACGATCTGGTGCCATCAGCTCCCACAACTTCATGTTCGTACAGATCTGATCCTTGACTGTGTGGACGCCTGAAAACACTGATACTCTGACGTAGGAGCTCGAGTCGCGTTCTTATTGGACCACGTCACTGTGACTCGCTCCTTCCTGATTCTCTGGGTTCGTGACATCGGTCATGTGACAATATTGACAGGGCAGCTGCAGGGTCTTAAAAGTCTTAAAAAGGTTTTAAATTTCATGTTCCTAAATGAATGCCTTAAAAAGTTTTAAATTATGTTGTTCAAGTCTTATTTTTTTCACAAAGGTCTTAAATTTCATTAGCCTATTTTTTTATACACTCAAAACAACATTGTGCAATCACGTAACGTGAATAAACGTCTAATACGATACTTTGGTTTCTTGCGCTGAAGGCAATAAGTAAACAATCAGTAGAGTGGAGGAAGGATCATGGGGAAGTGTCAGTTTAATCCACAGTGCCTCTTAGATTTAAGATGTAATAGTTGTTTGGTCATTATTAGAATTGGATCTGGTGTTTTTCGCCCACGTACGATGTTGGTCTTAATTTTCATTTAAGTGGGCTTATAAAGGTCTTAAAAAGTCTTAAATTTGGGGTAAACAAACCTGGGGATACCCTGATTGAGGAAAACAGTTTAAACAAACCAGAGACAAACAGGAAACATCGGAGCTACAACTACTTGCTAGTAGAAAAAACAGTTTCGACGCTTGCCATCTTTTTCGGCTTTAAATCGGCTGCTGGAACTTTAGACATGGTGCTCCATTTTTACGGCCCACGTCAAACTCTGTGGGTAACTCTTAGCTACATTTACAACTTTTTTTGCACTGATTTTAATCCTGAGTGTAGCTGTATGTGTAATATCAGGGTTATTATCAGGTTTCTGGAGCTAAAAGATCAATAAAATGAAACGTAAACAGAAAAATCATCAGACTTCTTTCTGATCACTGTCTCTGTTTGCATCACATCCTTTAAGTAATTTCAAAGGTCTAGAAATCAGGTCATTGTTCTCAAAAGTACTGCATTTTTCGGACTATAAGTCACTCCGGAGTTTAAGTCGCACCAGCCAAGAAATATGTAATGAAGAAGAAAAGCATATATAAGTTGCACTTTCTGGGGGAAATTTATTTTATAAAATCAGAAACCAGGAATGACATTTCCTGTTTTCAGTCAAGTTCTAGTAAAAACAATAGAATAGAAAACAACAGACTGTTAACGTCACATATGAACAGTTCTTCAGATAAACTATAACATAAACAACAGAACAGAACAAGTTTACTAAACTCTCCATCTCACTTCAAATCACTAAATCCATTCAATTCTTCATTGTCGGTGTCACTTCTGAACAACTCGGCCTCGACCTCCGGAGGTAAACAGAGCGACGCAAACTCTTCTGTGTCGCTGTCGTCAGACTCAGCATCAGTTCCAGTTAGAATTATTCGGGTCTTTCTGAATCTCAACAGGATGGTTTCTGTGTCACTGAAGTCCAGACTTTGTCCATCCATCCAGTGACTTCAGGAAAGTTTCACGGTGCATCCTCCCGGCGTCACAAGTTTCTCTCTCACTCCAAACTCTCTTTCTGCTGCTTGATTTTCGTTTTCAGCTGCAGATTTCACGACTTGCAGTTTATAATCTGTAAAATCTGATTTTGTTTTTGGGGCATTTGTGTTCAGTTTTCTCAGTCGTCTTTATAAGTTTGTTTAAATGTTAAATTGTTCAGTGGTGCAGACGTAACGGTGCGATCGACTGACATGATACAGACAGGACAGAGGCTCTTTCTGCAGGAGACATGTGCAGTAGAGCCAAGTGACAGTGGTACAGGAGGAACAGGAGCAGCAGATCCTCACACACAAGACTAGAACCTCTCCACACTTCACTCAAACATTTTAATATAGAAGTCGCAGGAAACACCCAAACCAGGAAAAAGTGCCACGTATAGTCCGAAAAATATGGTAATGAAAATCAGATACTAACTGATCGAAACTTGGTACTTATTTGTGCAGGTCTCGATCTAAATAAAGTCCCATTTTCAGGACGGAGCAGAACTTTTCCTGAACGTCTTTAGAACGATCTGGAGCTGTATCAGAACACGTAGACTCTTGATCGGCTCCTGGTCCATGACATGACAGCGCGGCAGGTGTCACATGACCCCGCCCTCTGCGTCATGTGTCACGTCGTTCCTTCAGCGCGGCGCATTCCTCCGGTTAATGTCATGTTAATGTGAGAGTTATGCTAATGCGAATGCTAATGGGGCAGCTGGAGGCCGAGACCCGTGACCCCTGACCTCTGCACACGCTCAGTCTGCAGCTGCTCTCAGGAGGGAAACTCTGCGCTTCAAAACAAACTGTTAATAACTGTGTTTATTTGTTTATTTGGGTTTAATCTTGTGACAGCGATAAAACACGTCACGTTACGGCGGCCGACGGCGGACAAACGCAAAGGCCCAAAGCGTCTCAGAGAAAACAGCTTCAAATAGAAAAACTGGCAAATTCACAAACTCAAACACAAGTTTAAATGACGTACAAACAAAGAACCTGGTGCAAATGAAAAAAACACGCACGCAAGAAACAAGAACAAATGCGTTGTCTACAAATGTGCCGCAAATAGAGAAATCACGCAAAACACAAAACTAAGAAAACACCGAAAAACGAAAAATGCTGCATAAAGACTCACCACGTGATGTACGGTGTTTTACAGCGATATTTATATTATTTATAAAACACTGTATATGAATAAAATAAAATAAAAGCCACATTACCGTAACAAACACTGGGCTGTTACACTGAGAGCGCCCCCTGCAGGTTGTGATGAGTCTTTATGCAGCGTTTTGTGTTTTGCATCGTTTCTCTATTTGCGGCACATTTGATGATAACAAAAATGTGTCTTTGTTTCTTGCGCCGTGTTTTTTTTTCATTTGCACCACGTTCTTTGTTTGTACGTCATTTAAACTGAGACGCTTTGGGCCTTTGCAGTTTGGCGCCCGTCGGCTTCCGTAGCTTTTATAGTGGGTTTAAGGCCCCGCCCGCACTAGTTCGTATTGCAGTCATTTTCGTTGCGGATACAGTGTTCGTCTACATTAATCTGACTAAAAACGGCTCCAGAGACGGAACTATCTGGTGTCTCCAGCTCCCACGAATTCATGTTTGTACAGATCTGATCCTTGACTGTGTGGACGCCTGAAAACACTGATACTCTGATGTAGGTCTGTGCACCGCCAAAACACTAAGAGTCTAGAATATCTGTCCATTCATATAAACGTGTGTCTGTGTGTACGACCTGCAGACGTATAATCTCTGAAAAGTTTCACATGAACCACCAACACGACAGAAACACAGAACAGACTCACCATCAGCAGAACACCCCTCTGTCACAGAAAGAACACTCATATTCCACTGAGTCGTGTCCTTTAGTCTGACAGAAACTGAACTGCATCAGCGCACAATAGTGAACTGTTTTGAGCGCTCAGTTTATGTAAATTAGCCATGCGGTTTTAAGTTTAATTTCTGTAAAACATAAAGCTGTGTGGAGAGGGAAAGCTTGTGGACACAGAAACGATGTGTTTGGATGCAAATCGTTTCCGATACGGTGATACGCGGATTCGTTTCGGTGTAAACGGGGTCTCAGTTTCCTCTATTTGGCCGTTCCAATCTGATATTTAGTTTAGAATTGTTAGTCGCTATGGTTACGTACCTGTGAGTTTTATGTGCTCAGAGACGGGACTGGAGGCGTGTGCTGCGTCTGACCTTCTCTGTGGTGGTTTTCTGTGGTTTCGGTCCAAAGCGAGGCGTGTGCTCCTTCTGTTACGCACATCTGTTACACACTCCCCTCACACACACACACACACATAAACATAAACACACACACACACTCCTCCTCTGCTCCACACGCTTTAATCTGACCTCCCCCCCCCCCAAAGCTCCATCAATCCTCCACATCCTGACTTTACTCTGACCTCTGACCCTTCCCCCCCTCCCTCCTCCACACAGACTGATTTATCCACACACACCCCCATGCCCTCCCTCCTCACAGCTCCTCCCTCCTCTCCGCCAGGCTTCATCTGACCTGTGCCCCCAGACCCTCCACTCACTCCTATAACACTGTACTGCACCGTCTCATCACCACACTGTCCCCTAAAGACTCTCTCCTAAACTCTGTCCCTTAAACTCTGTCCCCTAAACTCTGTCCCCTAAACCCTGTCTCCTAAACTCTGTCCCCTAAACCCTGTCACCTAAACACTGTCCCCTAAACTCTGTCTCCTAAACTCTGTCTCCTAAACTCTGTCTCCTAAACTCTGTTGCCTAAAGACTCTCCTCTAAAGACTGTTCCCTATAAACTCTGTCCCATAAACACTGTCTCCTAAACTCTGTCCCCTAAACCCTGTCACCTAAACACTGTCCCCTAAACTCTGTCTCCTAAACTCTGTCTCCTAAACTCTGTCTCCTAAACACTGTTGCCTAAAGACTCTGTCCTAAACACTGGCTCCTAAACTCTGTCTCCTAAAGACTGTCACCTAAACTCTGTCCCCTAAACTCATAAACTCTGTCCCCTAAACACTGTCCCTTAACTAGAACAGTTCATATCAGGATTCCCTCTGAGCCTGATCATTATTTCAGTTTGTTATGATCCATGTTCGTGTTTCATACACTCTGAAAGTTCATTCTTCACTGTGATTGGTTAAATTAATCTGTCACTCACTGAGAGCGACATGGAGTCTGACCAATAAGAAGAGTGGGTATTGAAACACACAACCACACACACACTCAACACACCCCCCACACACCCGCACGCACACATACACACACACACGCACACACACACACGAGCCTCCTCTGTCTGCCCTCCCTCCTCACTCTTATTCACCCATGACAACAGTGGACCAAAGGAATGTCCAGCTGCTCAGAGTGAACACACACACACACACACACGTGCACACATACACACTTACACACACACACGCACACTACACACACACACACACACACACACACGTGCACACATACACACACGCAGACACACACACGCACATGCACGCTCACACACACACTTTGTGTAACTCTAGCTCCAGACTGGGGTCACTGAGGTGTCCGCTTCAGGCTCTGTCCTCACAGCTGTCAGGTTTTCCCCGGGCTGTGGGCCGGTTGTCGGGTAGATTCCCTCAGAGTCTGTGGGAGGAGCTGAGCAGCTGCTGCCTGAAGCTCACACCACATGGACCCAGGCCACCAGTCACTAGAACACCTTCTGAAGATACATCACTGAAGAAAATATGCGATAAACGATAATAGTGAAACTAATTTATATCACTGACACAAAAACCCAAGAGCAGATTTAACCACAAAAACTTGTAAATATACAAAACAAAAACATGAGCTGCAATAAATAACCAGCAGAATGAAACCTGTGAGTACAGTTTGCATCTGTAATGAGTCACAGAATCACATCTCATTATAATAACTAAAAATAACCAACAACATCAAACTACTGCAAAGAAAATGTACATGAAAAATGCTGAGACCCAGAAGATACTGTTCCATCTGCCACTGAACGATAAAGTGTTTACTGTGACAGGCTGAACTTACAGGGACCCTCCTCAGGGACCCTCCTGTGGGACCCTCCAGTGGGACCCTCCAGTGGGACCCTCCTCTGGGACCCTCCTGTGGGACCCTCCTCTGGGACCCTCCTGTGGGACCCTCCTGTGGGACCCTCCTCTGGGACCCTCCTGTGGGACACCCCTGTGGGACCCTCCTCGGGGCCTGGGCTTTGTGCTCTCGGTCAGCTTTGGGTCACCATCATCAGTCTCACACAGGAGACAGCACTTTACACCAGATGCCCTGCCACAGAGTCACTCTTTAGATGAAAGATTTCCACACAGGCCCGAGGGAAAATACAACTGCAAGACCTTTAAAATACTTCAGCCCAGAGCTTCTCAAAGTGTGGTACTACAGACTGGTACTACAAACTGGTACTACAGACCAGTTCCACAAATAAACTGCATTGATTGAATTATTACTTTATTATTTCTTTTAGGTGTGAACAGTTGCAGGGGTCTCAACTCAAACTCAAATTACCTGGGGGCCACATTAGATAAAGTCTGAGTGAGGCTGGGCCGCATTGAGTATTCTATAAATAGCGGTTGCACGGAAAAAACTGAGAGAAAGAACAACACGCAACAC
>NW_026571047.1:36256201-36261201 GCF_026225935.1 Boleophthalmus pectinirostris
AGGCACAATGACGGTGTGTTCTGATAGCCCATGTCAGTGCTGTTATACTGATAAAGTCTTCTCTCCTCAGACGCTCACCTGAACATCGACCTGTCAGACCTGACCTTCAGAGCCGTGTCTCCGGCCTCGTCCAATCACAGAGGCTCTTCGTGTGAACAGGTGAACAGAGCCCCGCCCACAGGATTTTAGTGAAAGTGAAAAACCCACACAGTCCCACCCAAATATTTGACTTTTCTCTCTTTTTTTTTTCCTGCAGCGCCTGTGCCCAGAACCAGAGCCCGAGCCGGTCCGACTGAGCGTGACCCGAAGCAAGCCTCCTCTCCTCCGCGCCCCCAGCCACAGTCCTGCTTTCTCCTCTACTGCAAATACTTCTACTACTACTACTGCTACTACTACTTCAAACAGGACTCGCGCCGCTCCTCTGTCCCCCAGTGACAACAAGGCCAACAACACAGGTGAGAGAGGAGAACCACCTGAATATAAGTCGCCATTCACACCCAACCTGAGTTCATTCCGCTCTCTCCTCTCCTCAGACGCTCACCTGAACATCGACCTGTCAGACCTGAACTTCAGAGCCGCGTCTCCAGCCCCGTCCAACCACAGAGGCTCTGAACAGGTAACACACCGGGTACAGTACAGACACTTCACTTTACCTCGTGTGAGTGTGGAAGGGCAGATCAGTCGGGTTTTTTCTTAGTATAATATAAGTATAAATAATATAGACGCATCAAGAATCTCGGACTTCTGGAAGGATTTTCCGAAAAAGTGAGCGTCAAACCTCCATGTTTGTTTTCCCAGTGGGATGTGTCTATTGTCAAAGTCGATCTTTTCAAGTCTTTTGAACCATATCACTTTTGTTTCTGGTTCTGATATTGTCATATTTTAGTTTTGGGATTCGGACATCGTAATTGTGTGGTTGTTGGATCCAAACGGCGGAAAACGACTCGAGAAATTTGTTTGCGAACTCCATAAATGCAAAAGTGAATCAGATGTGTGTGACTCAAACCTCCGTTCAAACTGTTTCTCTTCCCAGCGAAATTGAAAAATAGTGGAAGGTGAAAGTGATGGGCAGGATTGATCCACAGGAAGAACCAAAAAGGAAACATCTGACTGACTAAAGGGCCGTTCACACCAAAGCGCCAAAAAACGCCTTGACGCCTCTATTTGGAGCCTTTGCATTTGAGTTTAGACGCCCTCGACGCGTGTCTTTGACGCCGTGGACGAACGGGACAAAAATACTTGACGCGCGTCCGTTGCCCTGGAAACAAGAGCCCGGTCCCGCTCTTTTCCCGAAACAATGTCAGACCAGACTGAGAGAGTGTTTTTATGACATAAAACATCAGCGGAGGAGATCGGGTCGACGACTGGGGCGTATATATATTTATACTCCACTAATGACGCTGGATCAGTCCCGGTCTAGTCCTGGTTTGGTTCCGGTCTAGTCTCGGCCTACTCCCGGTCTAGTCCTTGTTTAGTCCTGGTCCGGTCCTGGTTTAGTCCTCGCGATCGGCTCGGTGATTGTGGCGTATATATTTATTCTCCGCTCGTGTTTGTGGTTCTCTCTCTGGTTCTCGGGTTTTTCTTCCTGATAATAACGTCGCTGCGTCACTGGATACTCGTCCCTGATTGGTTGACGCGGCGAGTCTGACGCGAAAAGTTCAGCATTTTCAACTTCTTGACGCTGACGCCTTGGACACGCGTCTAGACCGCTGACGCCAAAACGCTCAAGACGCGCCGTGTCGATGCCAGATTCGCGCCGCGCTGACGCCGAAAACGCGCCGCAAAAACGCAGGACGCTCTAGTCGCGCGTCCACATAGACTTTACATTGAAAGTGGACGCTTTGACGCTTTGGTCTGAACGGCCCTTAAGAAATCATCCCAAATTTACAGAGAACATTTTGTATGTGGAGCGACAACAAAACAAAATCCTGATCCCTCACTCAGTCTTGGTTACGAATTTAAAAAGTCAACGCCAAAGTGAAAGGCTCCAGCTGTTCACCAAGAAACACCTTCCACTGCAAAGAGACCAAGACGTGATGTTGCTGTAAAACCACAAGAACAAGAAAGTGCAGCTCAGTCTGTTTGTCTTCTGCTCCTCTACATTAACAAACGGGATTTTGTTTTGTTGTCGCTCTTCTTGATGCGTGTATTCTGTGAGTTGTTTAGTTGTTGTACATTTGTTGTCGTGTGCTCAGGTTCTGGTCCACAGTCCGGTGAGTCCAGACGAGCAGAGCCGACCTCAGTCCAAAAACACTCTGACCGACCTCCTCGACTCTCTGAGACTGTTGGAGGAGGAGCCCTGTAAACTGCAGAGCAACAAGAAGAGCTACTGCAAGGACAAGTACACAGGCTTACAGGTACTACTACTACTACTACTACTACTACTACTACTACTACTTACTACTACTACTACTACTACTACTACTACTACTACTACTACTACTACTACTACTACTGCTACTACTACTACTACTACTACTACTACTACTGCTACTACTGCTACTACTACTACTACTACTACTACTACTACTACTACTACTACTACTACTACTACTACTACTACTACTACTACTACTACTACTACTACTACTACTACTACTACTACTACTACTACTACTACTACTACTACTACTACTACTACTACTACTACTACTACTACTACTACTGCTACTACTACTACTACTACTGCAAGGACAAGTACACAGGCTTACAGGTACTACTACTACTACTACTACTACTACTACTACTACTACTACTACTACTACTACTACTACTGCAAGGACAAGTACACAGGCTTACAGGTACTACTACTACTACTACTACTGCTACTACTGCTACTAATACTACTACTACTGCTACTACTACTACTACTACTACTACTACTGCTACTACTACTACTACTGCTACTACTGCTACTACTGCTACTACTACTACTACTACTACTACTACTACTACTACTACTACTACTACTACTACTACTACTACTACTACTACTACTACTACTACTACTACTACTACTACTACTACTACTACTACTGCTACTACTACTACTACTAATACTACTACTACTGCTACTACTGCTACTACTACTACTACTACTACTACTACTGCAAGGACAAGTACACAGGGACACAGGTAATACGGATACTACTACTACTACTACTACTACTACTACTACTACTACTACTATTGATACTAGTGCTGTTGTTAAAGTAGATGCTGTGTGTTTCCAGGACGTAGACTCTCCGTCTCTCACCGCTGATAACCTCCAGCGTCACGTGCTGCAGAGCTTCCCTCCTCCTGACGGTGGCGCTCTCCTGTCTGAGGCCAAACTGCAGAGCATCATGAGCTTCCTGGACGAGATGGAGCAGAGTGAACAGGAGCGACCGCGCTCCGCCACCTCCGGCTCGCACAAAGAGGTCAGGGTCAGAGCGGACATTTACATCTATGACACATATGTACTGTATCTGAGTCACACCAGCCAAAAAATACATAATGAAGAAGATAAAAACATATGTAAGTTACACTTTTTGGGGGAAATTTATTTTATAAAATCAGAGACCAGGAGCCAACATGTCCTGTTTTCAGTCAAGTTCTAGTAAAAACAATAGAAGAGAGAACAACAGACAGTTAACGTCACATATGAACAGTGTCGGGAAGTAACAGATTACATGTACCGGCTTTACGTAATCAGAGTACAAATGATGAGTAACTGTATTCAGTTACAGTTACTGTTTCAGTGAGTGGTATTTGGATTACAGTTACTTTGTTGAAATAAATGGATGACACGGCGGAATGTTCCTGTTTACGCATTTTGGGCTTTTTTTTTTTTTTTTTTTTTTTTTTTTTTGGTAATTCCACTCATTGCCAGAAACTAAACGAGGTCTAAACTAGGTCTAAACCAGGTCTAAACCAAGACTAAAACCAGGTCTAAACTAGATCTAAACCAGGTCTAAACCAGGACTAAAACCAGGTCTAAACTAGATCTAAACCAGGTCTAAAACCAGGTCTAAAACCAGGACTGAACCAGGACTAAACTCAATCTAAACCAGGTCTAAAACCAGGTCTAAAACCAGGACTGAACCAGGACTAAACTCGATCTAAACCAGGTCTAAAACTGGTCTAAATCCAGGTCTAAACCAGGATTAAAACAGGACTAAAACAGGTCTAAACCAGGACTAAATCAGGACTAAAACCAGGTCTAAACTAGATTTTAACCAGGTCTAAACCAGGACTAAACCAGGACTAAACTAGATCTAAACCAGGTCTAAAACAGGACTAAACCAGGACTAAACTAGATCTAAACCAGGTCTAAAACAGGACTAAAACAGGTCTAAACCAGGACTAAAACAGGACTAAAACCAGGTCTAAACTAGATCTAAACCAGATCTAAACCAGATCTAAACCAGGACTAAAGCAGGACTAAAACCAGGTCTAAACTAGATTTTAACCAGGTCTAAACCAAGACTAATCTAGATCTAAACCAGGTCTAAAACAGGACTAAAACAGGTCTAAACCAGGACTAAAACAGGACTAAAACAGGTCTAAACCAGGACTAAAACAGGACTAAAACCAGGTCTAAACTAGATCTAAACTAGATCTAAACCAGGTCTAAACCAGGACTAAAGCAGGACTAAAACAGGACTAAACCAGGACTAAAACCAGGTCTAAACTAGATTTTAACCAGGTCTAAACCAGAACTAAACCAGGAGTAAACTAGATCTAAACCAGGTCTAAAACAGGACTAAAACAGGTCTAAACTAGATCTAACCTAGATCTAAACCAGGTCTAAAACCAGGTCTAAACCAGGACTAAACCAGGATTTAACAGGACTAAACCTATGCTATGTGGACGTGTCTCCTCGTCTTCATACATCAGTTATTGTCCGAAAAATACAACACTTAAATCATTGGTTTGTTTCCCGTGTGCAGGTGTTGTGTTTAATATCGTTCACGTGTTCTCAGGTGTTGTTGTCAGAAGACGAGCTGTTGGCCGTGGAT
>NW_026571047.1:36263701-36271201 GCF_026225935.1 Boleophthalmus pectinirostris
AACTATGAGTCATTGTTCTTCTGCACAGAGACACACTACTACTTCTACCACTACTGTGAAACCACAGTATGAGTGTATAAATACTACCACTACTGTGAAAACACAGTATGAGTGTATAAATACTACCACTACTGTGAAAACACAGTATGAGTGTATAAATACTACCACTACTTCCGTCTTCCTTTTTTCATGCCCCTGAGTGTCACTCTGTTTGTGTCCAGTCTTTTTCACTGTGTTTTTGTTTCAGCTGATCAATGATAAGAAGAGTCTGAGCGAGCGCTGCGAGGGAGTCGTGTCCGAGCTCAAACAGGTCGACTCGAAGTACACCAAGAAGATCCAGCACATGCAGCAGCAGCATGACATGGTACAAAACTCTAAACTCATGATAAACTACAGCTCCTGTCACAACAAAACTCTAAACTCATGATAAACTACAGCTCCTGTCACAACAAAACACCACACTAATGGGTCAGTCCGTATGAAATCAGCTGCTCTCCCCTATGAGCCATCTCAGATTTAGCTGAAAAAAAATTCAAAAAAATTCTAAAATGATCAAATGAAAGACTCTAAAACTTTAGCTCAGTCACTTGAGTTGTTCCTGAGTTATGGCCTGTTGAAATTTTGGGGCCCTGCTCACTTTTTTTGAAGCCTTATTTTATAAACATGTTTGAGAGACCAGAACTTGATAAAAAATAGAGCCAGGAAGATGAAAATTTAGATTATTGTAGATTCTTGGTCATAGATTCTGAGTCTGTTGTCAAATATTGTGTCTCTTTATTAAGGGGGGCGCTGTGGGTCCCCAAAATCTCACATTTGGTTCCTGCTCAATTTTTGAGGTCCAAGATCTGTTTACTCCAAGCAGATATTTACAAACTGTTGAACCTGAATATTTGAGAGAATGAACATTTCTGACACAATCTCACACTTTTCTGAGTTTTCATGTGGACGGTGTCGAGTCTCAAATATCGTCACAGACCAAATGTGATCTTTTTGGTTCCTTCTTTGGCCCCTCAGTTCCACATGTGGCACTGTTAGATGTTGATCAGATTTTTACCAGAGAAACTTTGGCATATTCTGATTAGTTTAAATCAGGAGTGTCAAACATACGGCCCAGGGGCCAGATCCGGCCCTCCAAGACCTTTAATCTGACCCTCGGCTGATTTGCAACTAAAATATTTTAATTATATTTTCTTTTAAAATATTGTTAATTTTCTGTGGTGTTTATCACAGCAGCGTCTCCAGCGCCTCTGTACGTGGCCCCTCCCACCAGAGCAGCACAAATGAAGACTTGAACTTCCTTCATGTCAAACGGAATTTTTTAAAATGAGCTCTCATGGGTCATTTTTGGTGGAGCTTAGGAACTTTTCCAGCTAATTGAAAGGTTAAATTACCTTTAATAGACTTAAACACTATTTGCTTGTTATAAGGGAAGATAATTGGAGATTATTTGTGGTACATTGTTTGGAAAAGTGTCATTAATCCTTTGACAAAATTCAACTATTAACTCAAAATTAAGGAAAAAGGTTTGTTTGCATTATTTATTCTGATTTTATTTGAGGAAGATAATTTGTTATTTCACAAAGAAACAGCTTTTCATGGTGTATAAGTAAAACAACAAAAGTTAAGATAGTATCGATGGAGTCATTGTCTGTTAAATCACAAAGTCTCTGATTCTTTTAGCTTCCTAACTCAATTTTTTCTGAAGTTCTGGTCTCTCAAACATGATTATAAATTAAGACTTCCGAAAAAGTGAGCATGGCCCCAAAATTTCATCAAGCCATAAGTCAGGAACGACTCAAGCGACTGAGCTAAGATTTGAGATTCATTCATTTGGTCATTTTAGAATTTTTTAGAATTTTTTTCCAGTCAAATCTGAGATGTTTCATAGGGGAGATTCCTTGAAAACGTCAGATTTCATACAAACTGACGCGAATGTAAAACTACAGCTCCTGTCACAACAAAAACACAGCACTAAAAAACTTCAGATAAATATTTACTGACACTAAAGCCGTAGATGAAAAATGTGTTGTAATGAAGAGATGTGAGTCTGTCTCTGAGCCTCTGATGTTTCTCTCTTTAAACTCTTGGTTTTGTGTTTCTCTCCTCCCTCCTCTGCTCTTCTCTTCTCCTTTTGTTCTCCTTTGCTCCCTTGCTTTGTTTCTGCCTTTCTTCTGGTGTCCTTTCTCATCTATCCTCCATTGTCTCCTTCTCTTCTCCTCTTCGCTCTTTCCTCCTTTGTCTCCCCTCCTTACTTTTCTCCTCGTCTCCTCGCTCGTCTCCTCCTTTCCTCTCCTCTTCTCCTCGCTCATCTCTTCCTTTCCTCTCCTCTTCTCCTCGCTCGTCTCCTCCTTTCCTCTCCTCTTCTCCTCTTCTCCTCGTCTCCTCGCTCGTCTCCTCCTTTCCTCTCCTCTTCTCCTCATCTCCTCGCTCGTCTCCTCCTTTCCTCTCCTCTTCTCCTCGTCTCCTCGCTCGTCTCCTCCTTTCCTCTCCTCTTCTCCTCGTCTCCTCGCTCGTCTCCTCCTTTCCTCTCCTCTTCTCCTCTCCTTGCTCGTCTGCTCCTTTCCTCTCCTCTTCTCCTCGTCTCCTCGCTTGTCTCCTCCTTTCCTCTCCTCTTCTCCTCTTCTCCTCGTCTCCTCGCTCGTCTCCTCCTTTCCTCTCCTCTCCTCGCTCGTCTCCTCCGTTCCTCTCCACTTCTCCTCGTCTCCTCGCTCGTCTCCTCCTCTCCTCCCCCGTCTCCTCTTCTCGTTTCTCGCTTTAGGTGTGGCAGGTTCTGGGTCCTTTGTGTGAGGTAACTTTTCTTTTGTTCTCCACATGAATCCCTCCTTCATTTCTCCTCCTCTGTCGCTCTCTGTCGTTCACTGAACACGCTCCTTTTGCACGTGAGCCGGTCCGTCCGTCCGTCCTCGCTCTGCTCTAGATGATCTGTAGTCGTGTGCATGTGCTTGTGGAATGCAACGCTCCAAAAACCATCTCCGTTTGTGTTTTAAAACGACTCCAGCTCAGAGAGAGTCTAAACGAAACATAATATTACGCTTTTTTTCTGAGCTGATCTTGTTTCGTCGTCACAAACGGACCCGGAGTCGTGTTTTGTTTCATTAAAAAAAACTCCAAACACCTTCACTAGAATCATTTGGATCATTTCATTTCAGTCCTGGAAGTTCCAGTCTCTACCGAACAAAACGTAAAAAGAGGTGTTCACTTGAAAACAACCGCTTCATAACTAGGGCTGTGCAAAAATATTGAAATATCGATATATCGTATTGTTTAATGTGATGATACAGTATCAATATCATGGGCTTCTGTATCGATATATCGCCAAGAGAATTTTTTGGTACACCATAATTTTCGGACTATAAGGTGCACTGGATTATAAATTGCATTAAGAGAAACAAATGGACGACACTTGAGACTGATCCCTTAGTCCACGATGGTGAATGTGGATAATGAATGTGAATGTGGGTTGATCATTTAAAGGTTGTATAGAGGATTTTCCAAGGAACGAGAAATCCAGCGACTGTTTGTCCTTTTTCAAATGTTGCGCATGTGTGAAACCCCCCCCCCCTCCCCTACAGCTCCTACGTAGAAACGCCTCCTCCCTCCTCCTCCTTACGCCAGAAACAGGTTTGTTTCTAGCAAACAAGTACTCATCACTGCACATGACTTGTAAACAACTAACTACAGTGTTGGTTAGGCAAGACAGAGAAGTGAGGAGCGGGGGGAGGGGGTGCGCGGAAAAGAAGTGAGGAGCAGGGAGAAGAGCAAAACAGGGAGCGGGGAGAGGAGCAGTAAGGGGTGCAGAGAGGGGTGAGCGGAGATTCAGTGCGAATGAAGCTACTACTACAACACGCAGCTGCAGCTGCTTTGCATTGAAAATTACATTTTCAGACATAGGATATCACATTCGTGTCCTGAAAAACGTTTGTCTAACTCTTGGAAATAAAGTACGTTTTCATAATAAGCAGAAGTTTCCTGTCCAGGAGTAATTTGTGGACCAGTGCGTCAGTCTTTAGACCCTTCGTCTGCTTCAGTCGCGCCATCGCTGGAATGAATCTCCAAGAATCACCTTAGTTTGGCTTCGCTGCTTTTCCCCTTGTCTTCTTCTTTCAGCGACCTCAAAAACAGACTTTCTTTTGCGGCGAACTGCTCCTGGATTCTTGTTGCCATTGCAACAAACTTTGTGCGAACTGCGAGGAAGATATAGGTCAAAAACGCCGCTAAGAACTGTTGCGTTGGTGGAGTAAACAGCCTCTGTGCGTCTTGCGTCTGTGGACTGCGTGACAGTCGTACGTAAACCACGTACCGGCGGCGCAGGCAAGTCAGTTACACTAGAAACGTAGGGAGTTTGATTGACAGCCTGTCAGCTCACAGATAACGAGGCAGTGTCGTTATCTATTGGCAAATGTTTAGCCCACCACATCCAGAGTTGATGAATTTTTATTCTCTTTTTTTTGGTCATCATAATTACAAGGCGACTTCATCTATAATCTATCACTGACAATTTGAAACAAAAAAAATCCTCCATACAACCTTTAAGTTTGTTTTTTTATTTCCTACAAGGACGATTCAAATATATACTGAGTTATAATGTGTTTAATGCAGCTTTGCCACATTTGTTTACGTTTTACAGAAACGAAACTAAAAACCTCATGGCTCATTTGCATAAACTATAAGCACTAAAAAAAACAGCTCACTTCTTGTGCGCCGATGCGGTTCAGCTTCTGTCGGACTAAAGGACACGACTCCGCAAGGCTCCTGACTACAGTAGCCATAATACTCCGACAATCCATCAAGCGGTGCAGCTTCGTAGTTTACCAGAGTCATACTAAAACAGATTTTTGAGGGCTGTGTACCAAATAAAATCAGTTCCAGGTCACTAAGCACAACCAGAATTTATATGTAAGGCGCACTGTCGATTTTGAAAAAATTACAGGGTTTTAAGTGCGCCTTATTGTTCGAAAAATATGGTATTTTACTAAATTATTTTGTTGCAGCTACAATTTTGTTGCTTGTTTAGAGGAAGGAAACTCTTAGACTTTTAGTGTCACAGCCAAGATTTAGCCTTTATTTATTTTTTAACCATATCAAATCGATTTGAAATATATTATATCGAATCAAATGCTCACTGTATCGAGGTCTGTATCATATAGGGAACTACTTAAAGATACCCAGCCCTATTCATGACATCACAAAGTGGAACAGAGCGATTTGGAGCTTTGGGGATGTAGACAGACTAAAAATAAAGAGTTACTCAAACATGTGAATGAAACAAAACACAACTCCAGGTCTGTTTGTGTTTTCGAGGAGGAAACATCCGAACAGGACTTAAAGTTCACGGTTCGGTTCAGTTCAGTTCAGAGTCGGTTTTGTGCCGCTGAACCTTTGAGGACGAAGAATAAAACTCAAACTGTGATTCTCAGGAGATAAAGAAACTGAAGGAACTGATGGCCGCCTCCGAGAAAGTCCGACGAGAAAAATGGATCGACGAGAAGACCAAGAAAATCAAAGAGATCACTGTCAAAGGTCAGACCTGGTTTAGTCCTGGTTCAGTCCTGGTTCAGTCCTGGTTCAATCCTGGTTTAGACCTGGTTCAGTCCTGGTTCAGTCCTGGTTTAGTCCTGGTTCAATCCTGGTTTAGACCTGGTTCAGTCCTGGTTTAGTCCTTGTTTAGTCCTTGTTTAGTCCTTGTTTAGTCCTGGTTCAGTCCTGGTTCAGTCCTGGTTTAGTCCTGGTTCAGTCCTGGTTCAGTCCTGGTTTAGTCCTGGTTCGGTCCTGGTTCAGTCCTGGTTTAGTCCTGGTTCGGTCCTGGTTCAGTCCTGGTTTAGTCCTGGTTTAGACCTGGTTCAGTCCTGGTTTAGTCCTTGTTTAGTCCTTGTTTAGTCCTTGTTTAGTCCTGGTTCAGTCCTGGTTCAGTCCTGGTTTAGTCCTGGTTCGGTCCTGGTTCAGTCCTGGTTTAGTCCTGGTTCGGTCCTGGTTCAGTCCTGGTTTAGTCCTGGTTCGGTCCTGGTTCAGTCCTGGTTTAGTCCTGGTTTAGTCCTGGTTTAGTCCTGGTTCAGTCCTGGTTTAGTCCTGGTTCATGGTTCAGTCCTGGTTTAGTCCTGGTTCGGTCCTGGTTCAGTCCTGGTTTAGTCCTGGTTTAGTCCTGGTTCAGTCCTGGTTTAGTCCTGGTTCAGTCCTGGTTTAGTCCTGGTTTATACCTGGTTCGGTCCTGGTTTAGTCCTGGTTTATACCTGGTTCAGTCCTGGTTTAGTCCTAGTTCAGTCCTGGTTTAGTCCTGGTTTAGACCTGGTTCGGTCCTGGTTTAGTCCTGGTTTATACCTGGTTCAGTCCTGGTTTAGTCCTTGTTTAGTCCTGGTTTAGTCCTGGTTTAGACCTGGTTCAGTCCTGGTTTAGTCCTGGTTCGGTCCTGGTTTAGTCTCTTGTTTTTCAGGACTGGAGCCGGAGATCCAGAAGTTGATCTCGAGACACAAACAGGAGCTGAACAAACTCCGGTCGCTGCACGAAGCCGAGCTGCTGCAGGCCGACGAGAGAGCGGCCGCCAAGTACGTCCAGCACGCCGAAGAACTGAGAGAACGACTCCACCGAGAGAGAGAAGAGCTCTGCGAGAGGGAGAGAGAGAGCGCCAAGAACAGGTGAGAACACACACACCTGACAGAGAGAGAGACAAGAACAGGTGAGAACACACACACCTGACAGAGAGAGACAAGAACAGGTGAGAACACACACACCTGACAGACAGAGAGACAAGAACAGGTGAGAACACACACACCTGACAGACAGAGAGACAAGAACAGGTGAGAACACACACACACCTGACAGAGAGAGAGACACAGGTGAGAACAGGTGAGAACACACACACCTGACAGAGAGAGAGACAAGAACAGGTGAGAACACACACACCTGACAGAGAGAGAGACAAGAACAGGTGAGAACACACACACCTGACAGAGAGAGAGACAAGAACAGGTGAGAACACACACACCTGACAGAGAGAGAGACAAGAACAGGTGAGAACACACACACCTGACAGAGAGAGACAAGAACAGGTGAGAACACACACACCTGACAGAGAGAGAGACAAGAACAGGTGAGAACACACACACCTGACAGAGAGAGAGACAAGAACAGGTGAGAACACACACACCTGACAGAGAGAGAGAGACAAGAACAGGTGAGAACACACACACCTGACAGAGAGAGAGAGACAAGAACAGGTGAGAACACACACACCTGACAGAGAGAGAGACAAGAACAGGTGAGAACACACACACCTGACAGAGAGAGAGACAAGAACAGGTGAGAACACACACACCTGACAGAGAGAGAGAGACAAGAACAGGTGAGAACACACACACCTGACAGAGAGAGAGAGACAAGAACAGGTGAGAACACACACACCTGACAGAGAGAGAGACAAGAACAGGTGAGAACACACACACCTGACAGAGAGAGAGAGACAAGAACAGGTGAGAACACACACACACCTGACAGAGAGAGAGACAA
>NW_026571047.1:36276201-36298701 GCF_026225935.1 Boleophthalmus pectinirostris
TAATGAACTGAGGAGACACACACACACAAAGAGGGGGCATGTGGGAGGGCATCTGACACACAGGAGGTTCATTAGAGTGTGTGTGTGTGTGTGTTTTGTAGTCAGCGTGCGGAGCTGGAGGAGCTGAGGAGGCATCTGGAGGAGAACAGCTCTGTGGCCTCACGAGCTCTGAGAGAAGAGCTGGAGAAGAGCCGAGAGGAGCAGGAGAGAAGACACCAGGTATTTATACTCTGACACTACTACTACAACAAGTACTACTACTACTACTACTACTGCTACTACTACTGCTACTGGAGAGGAGCAGGAGAGGTGCATCACAGACACTAGGACTTACCACTGTTACTTTTACTGATCTGACACTTGATGTAATCAGAGTAAAACTATTTACATGTCGCCCAGAAAGTCTTATAATGTTTGAACTTTTATTTATACAAAGTTCTTCTGTGATTATGTAGAGATAAATAATAATAATAATAATAATAATAATAATAATAATAATAATAATAATAATAATGATGATGTGTTTCAGATGGAGATAAAGGCTCTGCAGGAGCGAGTGGAGCTGGAGAAACAGACATGGGAGGACACCTACAGGACCAAACAGGTACTGCACACGATTCACACAACCGCTCTGGCGAGTCACCCGACCGCTCCGGCGAGTCACCCGACCGCTTGACCGCTCCAGTGAGTCACCCGACCGCTCCGGCGAGTCACCGGACCGTTCTGGCGAGTCACCCGACCGCTCCGGCGAGTCACCCGACCGCTCCAATGAGTCACCTGACCGTTCTGGCGAGTCACCCGACCGCTCCGGCGAGTCACCGGACCGTTCTAGCGAGTCACCCGACCGCTCCGGCGAGTCACCTGACCGCTCCGGCGAGTCACCTGACTGCTCCGGTGAGTCACCTGACCGCTCGACCACTCCAACGAGTCACCCGACCGCTCCGGCGAGTCACCCGACCGCTCTGGCGAGTCACCCGACCGCTCCGGCGAGTCACCTGACCGCTCGACCGCTCCAACGAGTCACCCGACTGCTCCAGTGAGTCACCTGACCGTTCTGGCGAGTCACCCGACCGCTCCAACGAGTCACCCGACTGCTCCAGTGAGTCACCTGACCGTTCTGGCGAGTCACCCGACCGCTCCGGCGAGTCACGACCTCACGCGCTGACCGCTCACCGACTCGACCGTCCGGCGAGTCACCCGACCGCTCCGGCGAGTCACCTGACCGCTCGACCGCTCCAACGAGTCACCCGACTGCTCCAGTGAGTCACCTGACCGTTCTGGCGAGTCACCCGACCGCTCCAACGAGTCACCCGACCGCTCCGGCGAGTCACCCGACCGCTCCGGCGAGTCACCCGACCGCTCCGGCGAGTCACCCGACTCTATTTCCTCTCAATTGTTGTATCGGAGTCAATTTGTGCTTGTTTGTTTATCATGTTTGCGTTTATATTTGTGTTTATATTTACGTTTATATTTATGTTTGTGTTTGTAGGAGGCGTGGCTCCGGAGCCGAGAGCGAGAGATGAAAGAGGAGCTGAAGAGAGAGAGAGACAAAGAGATAGAACTGGCCATCTGGACTCTGGAGGAGCAGACGAGTAAAGAGAGGGAGGAGAGCGAGAGAGCGCTGGAGAACAGGTGAGAGAGAAAAGGTGAAAGAGCTCCACCCTAAAGTGATGTGTTAGAGCACGGAGAGGTGGACTGACGAAGTGTGACGTCACCCGCAGCATTCAGCTCCAAATGAAGCTCATCAAGGCTGCACTTATATCAGCTCATTTTTCATATTTGGAATTCTGACCTCGAGTACCATAGCAACCAAAGAGCCAATCATGTGTTTGCTGCTGAGCTGAACGTGACTGTTTTAGTGTGAGCTGGAGGTTCCACTCAGACTCTGACCCAGACCCTGACTCAGACCTGGACCCAGACCCAGACTCAGACTCTGACTCAGACCTGGACCCAGACTGTGACGTGTGTGTTGTTTTTCCAGAGTGAAGCGTGTGAGGGAGAAGTACGAGGCGGAGCTGCAGGAGCTGGAGCGCTCTGAGAGGGGCGCTGTGGAGAAACACCAGGAAACACGACAGAAACTACTGCAGAGAGAAGAAGAACTGATGAGAGCCGCAGCAGAACTACGGCTCAAAGACCAGACCATCCAGAGTCTAAAACAGGTACTAAACCAGATCTAAACCAGGTCTAAAACAGGACTAAAACAGGTCTAAACCAGGACTAAAACAGGATTAAAACAGGTCTAAACCAGGACTAAAACAGGTCTAAACCAGGACTAAAACAGGATTAAAACAGGTCTAAACCAGGACTAAAACAGGACTAAAACAGGTCTAAACCAGGACTAAACCAGGACTAAATCAGGACTAAACCAGGACTAAACCAGGATTAAAACAGGTCTAAACCAGGACTAAACCAGGATTAAAACAGGTCTAAACCAGGACTAAAACAGGTCTAAACCAGGACTAAACTACGGCTCAAAGACCAGACCATCCAGAGTCTAAAACAGGTACTAAACCAGGACTAGAACAGGTACTAAACCAGGACTAAACCAGGTCTAAACCAGGTCTAAACCAGGTCTAAACTATGGCTCAAAGACAAGACCATCTAGGTGCTAATCAGGTATTAAACCAGGACTAAAACAGGTCTAAACCAAGACTAAACCAGTTCAAAACTAGACCAGACCATCCAGGGTCTAAAACCAGGACTAAACTTCTAAACCCGTCTAAACCGGGTCTCTGCTCGTGTTCCAGACGTGTGAGAAGTTGTCGTCGGAGCGCCACAGTCTGGCCGAGGTGATCCGTGAGGAGTTCGCCGAACGTTTGGTCCAAACAGAAGAAGAGAATCGACAACTGAAGACGAGCGTGAGCGAAATGAGAGCGAGACTCCGACTGGAGCTGGAGAGAGTGACGAGAGAGAAGGAGGACGAGCTCAGCCAAGTACACGAGAGGTACTACTACTACTACTACTACTACTACTACTACTACTACTACTACTACTACTACTACTACTACTACTACTACTACTACTACTACTACTACTACTACCACTACCACTACCACTACCACTGCTACTACTACTACTACTACTACTACTACTACCACTACCACTACTACTACTACTACTACTACTTCTACTGTGATGCTACCTGGAGGCACTGCTCTGTCTGAAGCTCTGTCTGACTTAAATCTGATCTTTATTTGGTTTAGTTGAAACTCCCATCAGGTGAGCTGCGTCTCCACGGTAACTGCTGAACATTCCACCATAGAGAGACATGTAAAACACCCCCCATGATGCAAAGTGTCAGTGAAACCTTGAAATCTCGGCCAGTGTGTTTAACGACTCCAGTGACATAACGCCGTCACGCCATCGATCTGTGGGCAAATAAGCTCAGAGCGTCGCCACGGCAACAGGAAACAGTAAACAAACAGCACAGACTCATCACACTCATCTCCCCGAGGCTCAGACCTGGGCTAGACCTGGTTCAGTCCTGGGTCAGACCTTTTCAATCCTTTTTAGTCCCGTTTTGTGAGTCGTGAGGAGATTTTTACTGAAGCAGAAGTTTAAAAACAGTGAAAATATTTAAACACAAGTGTCTGTGTTTTTCAGAGTGAAGGCGGCCATTTTGAAGAAAGAGGAAACTGTGAATAGTCTGCGCAAACAACACGAGGTCAGTGCACCTTCTGACCCCTCTGACCCCCTCTGACCCTCTGACCCCTCTACAGTCCACACTCTGACCCTCTGACCCCTCTGACCCCTCTACAGTCCACACTCTGACCCTCTGACCCCTCTACAGTCCACACTCTGACCCTCTGACCCCTCTGACCCCTCTACAGTCCACACTCTGACCCTCTGACCCCCTCTGACACCCTCTACAGTCCACACTCTGACCCTCTACAGTCCACACTCTGACCCTCTGACCCTCTGACCCTCTACAGTCCACACTCTGACCCTCTACAGTCCACACTCTGACCCTCTGACCCCCTCTCTGACCCCTCTACAGTCCACACTCTGACCCCCTCTGACCCTCTACAGTCACACTCTGACCCTCTGACCCTCTGACCCTCTGACCCTCTCAGTCGACCCTCTACAGTCCACACCTCTGACCCTCTGACCCTCTCTGACCCTCTCAGACACTCTGACCCCTCTGACCCTCTGACCTCTACAGTCCACACTCTGACCCTCTGACCCTCTACAGTCCACACTCTGACCCTCTGACCCCTCTACAGTCCACACTCTGACCCTCTGACCCCTCTACAGTCCACACTCTGACCCTCTGACCCTCTCTGACCCTCTACAGTTCACACTCTGACCCTCTGACCCTGACCCTCTACAGTCCACACTCTGACCCTCTCTGACCCTCTACAGTCCACACTCTGACCCTCTGACCCTCTCTGACCCTCTACAGTCCACACTCTGACCCTCTGACCCCCTCTGACCCTCTACAGTCCACACTCTGACCCTCTGACCCCTCTGACCCTCTCTGACCCTCTGACCCCCTCTGACCCTCTACAGTCCACACTCTGACCCTCTGACCCTCTCTGACCCCTCTGACCCTCTGACCCTCTGTGTTGTGTTCAGGCTGCACTGAAGCGAGCCGACCACCTGGAGGCGCTGTGGGAGCAGCAGAGGAAGCAGCTCCTGGAGAAGTGACCCCCCCCCCCCCCCCCCCCCGTTTGTACTGAGCCCTGTGGCCCTTGAGCCTCACACTTTTGTAAGTTCAGACGAAGAACTGAAGAAAAACTTTTATATTTGTGTATTTTTATGTAACTGACTTTTGCAGTAAATTATTCTTAGTTTATTTGGAGTTTAATAAAAGAGAAAAAGAAACTGTAGTTTTTATGAACAAAGGAAGTGATCCCAGTTTAGTCCTGGTTTAGTCCTGGTTTAGACCTGTTTCAGACCTGGTTTAGACCTGGTTTAGTCCTGGTTTAGACCTGTTTCAGACCTGGTTTAGACCTGGTTTAGTCCCTGTGGTATGTAGAACACATGTTTTATGATCTGGACCAGTCTGTACTCGTCTTGGGGACTGATAAGAGACTTGACTATGACACTGGAATCTCAGGAACCAGAGACCTGCTGTAGTCCTGGTTTAGACCTGGTTTAGACCTGGTTTAGACCTGGTTCAGTCCTGGTTCAGTCCTGGTTTAGTCCTGGTTTAGTCCCGGTTCAGACCTGGTTTAGTCCTTGTTTAGTCCTGGTTTAGTCCTGGTTCAGACCTGATTTAGACCTGGTTCAGTCTCGGTTTAGTCCTTGTTTAGACCTGGTTTAGACCTGGTTCAGTCCTGGTTCATTCCTGGTTCAGTCCTGGTTTAGTCTTTGTTCAGTCTTGGTTTAGACCTGGTTTAGTCCTGGTTTAGACCTGGTTTAGACCTGGTTCAGTCCTGGTTCAGTCCTGGTTCAGTCCTGGTTCAGTCCTGGTTTAGTCTTTGTTCAGTCTTGGTTTAGACCTGGTTTAGTCCTGGTTCGGTCCTGGTTTAGTCCTTGTTCAGTCTTGGTTTAGACCTGGTTTAGTCCCGGTTTAGACCTGGTTTAGTCCTGGTTCAGTCCTGGTTTAGTTCTGGTTTAGTCCTGGTTCAGTCTCGGTTTAGTCCTGGTTCAGTCCTGGTTTAGTTCTGGTTTAGTCCTGGTTCAGTCCTGGTTTAGTCCTGGTTTAGTCCTGGTTCAGTCCTGGTTTAGTCCTGGTTTAGTCCTGGTTTAGTCCTGGTTTAGTCCTGGTTTGGATTTGTAAAGTTGAAGGTTTTGAAGAAAGTGATTTTTTTTTTTTTTTTTTTGAAGGAAATTTGTGTGAAAAACAAACGTTTTGGATGAAAAAGTGAGTTTATTGTGAAAGTTCGAGGCTTTTATTTTGAAAAGACGGATTTTGTAAAGTTGAAAGTTTAGACGGAAAAAAGAACGTGAGGATTTTAAACGGAACCAGAGAAAAACCTGAACCGAGACCGAAAATAAAGAGTCACATCTCAAACTCTCGTCTCTGTGTGTTTGTTTGTGTTTGAGTTTTTAAGCCGGATGCCCTCCCTGCTCCTCGGGACAAACGTGTCTTGCTCAAGGACACAAAGATAAGAGAGAGTTTTGTCCTCGTCTCGTGTTTGGAGACTCTGTGTCCTCTGAAATACCACCGTCCCACAGACCCGACCCGTCCTGACCCCGACGCCCCCGAACCAGGACTAGACCAGGACTAGACCAGGACTAAACCAGGACTAAACCAGGACTAAACCAGGACTAGACCAGGACTAGACCAGGACTAACCAGGACTAAGACCCAGGACTTAGACCAGGACTAGACCAGGACTAAACCAGGACTAGACCAGGACTACAGGACCAGGACTAGACCAGGACTAGACCAGGACTAAACCCAGGACTAAACCAGGACTAGACCAGGACTAAACCAGGACTAAACCAGAGGACTAAACCAGACTAGACTAGGACTAGACCAGGACTAGACCAGGACTAGACCAGGACTAGACTACAGGACTAACCACCAGGACTAGACCAGGACTAGACCAGGACTAGACCAGGACTAAGGACCAGGACTAGACCAGGACTAGACCAGGACTACCAGGACCAGGACTAACCAGGACTAGACTAGGACTAACCAACCAGGACTAAACAGGACTAGACCAGGACTAGACCAGGACTGAAGGACTGACCAGGACTAAACCAGGACTAGACCCAGGACTAAACCAGGACTAGACCAGGACTGAACCAGGACTGAACCAGGACTAGACTAGACCAGGACTAAACCAGGACTAGACCAGGACTAGACCAGGACTAGACCAGGACTAGGACTAGACCAGGACCAGGACTAGGACTAAACCAGGACTAGACCAGGACTAGACTAACCAGGACTGAACCAGGACTGAACCAGGACTAAACCAGGACTAGACCAGGACTGAACCAGGACTAAACCAGGACTAGACCAGGACTAAACCAGGACTGAACCAGGACTGAACCAGGACTAGACCAGGACTAGACCAGGACTAGACCAGGACTGAACCAGGACTAGACCAGGACTAGACCAGGTCTAAACCAGGTCTAAACCAGGACTAAACCAGGACTAAACCAGAACTAAACTAGGTCTAAACCAGGTCTGAACCCAGGAGCCTGTGGTTGCGCGGCGAGTGTGAGGCCCACTGTGCCCACAGGAAGTCACATGCTCTGAAACACGAGAGCACTTCCTGTGACGGAAAACAGCTGCTGGAGATTACCCAGAATCCTCCAGCTCATGAGGCTGAAACACGAGGCTGAAACACGGTCTGGGCTCAGTCCGGGGTCTAGTCCGGGTTCAGGTTCTGGTCTGGTTCTGGTTCTAGAGGCTTTGGGGAGTTTTGTTGCTGGACTTGTGTCTCAGAGGCTCAAAGTCTGGGTCTGGGTTTGGGTCTGGGTTTGGGTCTGGGTTTGGGTTTGGGTCTGGGTTTGGGTTTGGTCTGGGTTTGGGTCTGGGTTTGGGTTTGGGTCTGGGTTTGGGTTTGGGTTTGGGTCTGGGTTTGGGTTTGGGTCTGGGTTTGGGTCTGGGTTTGGGTCTGGGTCTGGGTTGGGTCTGGGTCTGGGTTTGGTCTGGGTCTGGGTTTGGGTCTGGGTTGGGTCTGGGTTTCTGGGTTGGGTTGGGTCTGGGTTGGGTGGGTTTGGGTCTGGGTTTGGGTTTGGGTCTGGGTTTGGGTCTGGGTTTGGGTCTGGGTTTGGGTCTGGGTTTGGGTCTGGGTTTGGGTCTGGGTCTGGGTTTGGGTTTGGGTCTGGGTTTGGGTCTGGGTTTGGGTTTGGGCTGGGTTTGGGTTTGGGTCTGGGTTTGGGTTTGGGTCTGGACTCGGATGGAGACACTGGAAACACCAGGAGCCACAGGAGGCACCAGAGAAAAAACTGTTGTTGTGTCTTTAGGCAAGACACTTCAGCCACACTGCCCAGTGTGAAAGTGCAGTGTGTGATGGTTCAGCCTCACTTCTGTCAGTCTGTCCCAGGGCAGCTGTGGCCACAGTAGAAGAGTGACGTGTGCAGAGTGTTTGTGATTTGTATTTGTGTGAAAAGTTTTGTATAAATAAAAACTTTGTGACTGTTGAGTTTTGTTTCTGTCAAATAAAATTTAAATAAAGTTTTAAAACTTGTTCAGAAAATAAAATAATAATAAAAGTACGTGAGACGAGCGGAGCAGTACATGTACTACAGTAAAAGTACTGTTACTCTGTACATGTACTACAGTAAAAGTACTGTTACTCTGTACATGTACTACAGTAAAAGTACTGTGTGTACATGTACTACAGTAAAAGTACTGTGTGTACATGTACTACAGTAAAAGTACTGTGTGTACATGTACTACAGTAAAAGTACTGTGTGTACATGTACTACAGTAAAAGTACTGTGTGTACATGTACTACAGTAAAAGTACTGTGTGTACATGTACTACAGTAATAGTACTGTGTGTACATGTACTGCAGTAAAAGTACTGTGTGTACATGTACTACAGTAAAAGTACTGTGTGTACATGTACTACAGTAAAAGTACTGTGTGTACATGTACTACAGTAAAAGTACTGTGTGTGTGTTGTTTTTGTTTGAGGATCGTTTCATCATAAACTTTGTAAATCTTCACATTTCTTTGGTTTAAACAGAACGACGCTGCTCCCTCTGGATTTAGGTCTAAACCAGGTCTAAACCAGGACTAAACCAGGTCTAAACCAGGACTAAACCAGGACTGAATCAGGACTGAACCAGGACTGAACCAGGACCAGTTCCAGACCAGGGCGTAGAGCTGCTGCTCCTCCTGGAGTTTCACAAACACATTTCATCATTTCATTAAATCATCGTAAATTTGAGAGAAAACAGCTGCAGGGAAAAGTCTCCTCCCTCTGAGTCTGGACCAGGACTGAACCAGGACTGAACCAGGACTACACCAGGACTAAACCAGGACTACACCAGGACTACACCAGGACTGAACCAGGACTACACCAGGACTACACCAGGACTAAACCAGGACTACACCAGGACTACACCAGGACTACACCAGGACTAACCAGGACTACACCAGGACTAACCAGGACCAGGACTAAACCAGGACTAAACCAGGACTACACCAGGACTAAACCAGGACTACACCAGGACTACACCAGGACTAAACCAGGACTAAAACAGGACTAAACATTCTGAGTTTTGCAGATGTAAACAGACTCATAATAAAGATTTACTCAAACATGTGACTGAAACAAAACACACGACTTAAATCTCAGAGTCTCATAAATCTAAATCCATATAAACCCGGAACCAAACCGGGACTAGAACAGGTCTAAAACAAGTCTAGATCTGGACTAAACCAGGACTAAACCAGGACTAACTGAAGGGACGGCACAAGTCCAGACCTGTGGTTTTGCTGGAGGCAAAGTTTTCATGGGAACTGTTTACGTCAAGTTTTCTTCAAAGACCGGATTCAAACAAGGACTAAACCAGAACTAAACCAGGTCTAAACAAGGACTAAACCAGAACTAAACCAGGTCTAAACCAAGTCTGAACCAGAACTAAACCAGGACTAAACCAGAACTAAACCAGGTCTAAACCAGGTCTAAACCAGGTCTGAACCAGAACTAAACCAGGACTAAACCAGGTCTAAACCAGGTCTAAACCAAGTCTGAACCAGAACTAAACCAGGACTAAACCAGGTCTAAACCAGGTCTAAACCAAGTCTGAACCAGAACTAAACCAGGACTAAACCAGGTCTAAACCAGGTCTAAACCAAGTCTGAACCAGAACTAAACCAGGATTAAACCAGGACTAAACCAGGACTAAACCAGGTCTAAACCAGGTCTGAACCAAGTCTGAACCAGAACTAAACCAGGACTAAACCAGGACTAAACCAGGTCTAAACCAAGTCTGAACCAGAACTAAACCAGAACTAAACCAGGACTAAACCAGGTCTAAACCAGGTCTGAACCAAGTCTGAACCAGAACTAAACCAGGACTAAACCAGGACTAAACCAGGTCTAAACCAGGTCTGAACCAGGACTAAACCAGGTCTAAACCAGGACTAAACTGGGACTAAACCAGGATTAAACCAGGACTAAACCAGGTCTGAATTAGAACTAAGTCAGCATCAAACCAGGACTAAACCAAAAACAAGTGCTATTCTTGTACTTTATTAATGCAGCACTGAAATTTCCCCCACATGAGGGGATCTGGACCTATATGGGACTCGGATCTGGTTCAGACCTGGTTTAGACCTGGTTAGACCTGGTTTAGTCCTGGTTTAGACCTGGTTTAGACCTGGTTTAGTCCTGGTTTAGACCTGGTTTAGTCCTGGTTTAGACCTGGTTTAGTCCTGGTTTAGACCTGGTTTAGTCCTGGTTTAGTCCTGGTTTAGTCCTGGTTTAGACCTGGTTTAGTCCTGGTTTAGTCCTGGTTTAGACCTGGTTTAGTCCTGGTTTAGACCTGGTTTAGACCTGGTTTAGACCTGGTTTAGTCCTGGTTTAGACCTGGTTTAGACCTGGTTTAGTCCTGGTTTAGACCTGGTTTAGTTCTGGTTTAGACCTGGTTTAGACCTGGTTTAGTCCTGGTTTAGTCCTGGTTTAGTCCTGGTTTAGACCTGGTTGTTTCCTTTTACTTACAGACTTTCTACGTGATTGACAGGTCACACTCGAGGGGGCGGGGCCAAGTGTGGGAATGTGGGCGTGCCTCACGCCCCCCCTTCCCCGCTGACCACGCCCCTTCCTTCCTGCGCGTCTTGTGCGCTTCTCCGCTCTCCTCACGTCTTTACGCACGCATCTGTCCCCGAACCCCAAACCCGACCGGACTAAACCCGACACCGGACCCGAGACCGGACCCTGGACTAACCCCTGACCCGGGTCTCACGGGACCAGACCCGGATCCGGACCAGAACCGAGCCGAGGAGCGGAGCGGAGGGAGAATGCGGCAGGAGTAGCGGCGCTGTAACGGTAACAAAGACTGCGGTTTTTGCGGGTACAAGTGGGTTCAAGTGGGTTTTTCTGGGTCCAAACAGGCGCGGTTCCGGGTTCTGGGTCCGGACTCGGGTCTAGACTCGGATCTGGATTTTGTTTCAGAACTTTTGGAGCGGTTTGTGTGTGAGAAAAGTAGTTTTGAAGAAGAACAGAGGAGGGGACAGGCGTGGGAGATCCGGAGATAAGAGGCGTGCGCGAGGAACGTGAAGACAGCAGCAGAAAACGGCCCAAAAAGAAACCCGTCATGACGTCACGACGGGGAGTTTTAACTGAAGCCTTGTTAAAGAGAAATAAAAATAAACTAAAAATAAACTAAAGTCTAAAAATACAGTCGAGCAACAGCGAGAAGAAACCAGAGAAGAAATAATGAAAAGTTAAAACGAAACTCGAAACCAGGACTAGACCAGAACTAAACCAGGACTAAACCAGGACTAAACCAGGACTAAACCAGGACTAAACCAGGACTAAACCAGGACTAAACCAGGACTAGACCAGGACTAAACCAGGACTAGACCAGGACTAACCAGACTAAACCAGGACTAGACCAGGACTAAACCAGGTAAACCAGGACTAAACCAGGACTAAACCAGGACTAAACCGACTAGACCAGGACTAAACCAGGACTAAACCAGGACTAGACCAGGACTAGACCAGGACTCCAGGACTAAACCAGGACTAGGACCACCCAGGACTAGACCAGGACTAACCCAGGACCAGTAAACCAGGACTAGACCACCAGGACCAGGACTAAACCAGGACTAAACCAGGACTAAACCAGGACTAAACCAGGACTAAACTAGGACCAGGACTAAACCAGGACTAGACCAGGACTAGACCAGGACTAGACCAGGACTAAACCAGGACTAGGACTAAACCAGGACTAGGACCAGGACTAGAACCAGACTAACAGACCAGGGACTAGACCAGGACTAGACCCAGGTCTAAAACCAGAACTAAACCAGGACTAAAACCAGGACTAAAACCAGGACTAAACCAGGACTAAAACCAGGACTAAACCAAAACCAAACCAGGTCTAAACCAGGACTAAACCAGGTCTAAACCAGGTCTAAACCAGGTCTAAACCAGGACTAAACCAGGTCTGAGCCAGGTCTAAACCAGGACTAAACCCGGTCTAAAACAGGGACTAAATCAGGGTCTAATCCAAGTCTAAATGAGGACTAAACCAGGTCTAGACCTGTAGGGGAAGTTGTAATGTCATGACAAGGAAAGAAGAAAAACAGAAGCCAGAAACATTTAAGAAAAGTAAAATGTCCTGGTTTAGTCCTGGATTTGTCCTGGTTTAGTCCTGGATTTGTCCTGGTTTATCCTGGTTTAGTCCTGGATTTGTCCTGGTTTAGTCCTGGATTTGTCCTGGTTTAGTCCTGGATTTGTCCTGGTTTAGTCCTGGATTTGTCCTGGTTTTGACCCGGTTTAATCCTGGTTTCTTGTTTCGTAGAATGGGAGGAATGCCTGTGCGCTCAGATTGAGGTTTGACATTTGACCAGATGCCCTCCCTCCTCGAGAATAAAAAATGTCACTTAGTTTAAGGACTGAACCAGGACTGAACCAGGACTGAACCAGGACTGAACCTGGTCTAAACAATGTGTAAACCTTAGTACATGTTTGATTTTGGTCTTGGGGAGCAGAGGCTTTGACTCTCGTTCACACGGACCTGAGAACGAACCAGAGACCACTTAGACCCAGAGTGAGATCCAGACCTGGACCAGACCTGGACTAAGCAGGGACGAGGACTGAGCCAGGACTATACCAGGACTGAACCAGGACTTTTTGGCTCTGACTGGTTTCTAGTTCAGAGTTCAAGTTCATTTAAAAAGACAAAGGGTTTAACGTTTTTGAGCTGAGATAAAAAGTTTCAAGTGTTTTTTTTTTGTTTTTTTTTCCGCCTCAGGATCATTTTCTCCTCACAGATTCAGTTTCATGAGAAAAACCCAGAGATCAGAGATAAAACCCACAAACCAGGTCACAGCCTGGTCCAGACCTGGTCCAGACCTGGTTTAGTTCTGGTTTAGTTCTGGTTTTGTCCTGGTTTAGACCTTTTTTAGACCTGGTTTAGTTCTTGTTCAGACCTGGTTTAGACCTGGTTTAGTTCTGGTTTAGTTCTGGTTTTGTCCTGGTTCAGACCTGGTTCAGTCCTGGTTTAGACCTTGTTTTAGACCTGATTTAGTTCTTGTTCAGACCTGGTTTAGTCCTGGTTTCAGTCCTGGTTTAGTCCTGGTTCAGACCTGTCTTAGTTCTTGTTTAGACCTGGTTTAGTTCTGGTTTAGTCCTGGTTTAGTCCTGGTTCAGACCTGGTTTAGACCTTTTTTAGACCTGGTTTAGTTCTTGTTCAGACCTGGTTCAGTCCTGGCTCAGTCCTGGTTTAGACCTTGTTTAGACCTGGTTTAGTCCTGGTTTAGACCTGGTTTAGTCCTGGTTTAGTCCTGTTTTAGTCCTGGTTCAGACCTGGTTCAGTCCTGGTTTAAATCAGTCCTGGTTTAGACCTGGTTTAGACCTGGTTTAGTCCTAGTCCTGGTTCAGACCTGGTTCATTTAAACAGGATTAGTCTGAGATGTTTGAGTTTGGACAGTGGCAGAGTCGTCGTCCTGGAGACTAAATCCGCAAAAACTAGAATGCGGACGACGGGACGGGAGGGCATCTGACACAATCTGACACAATCTGACTCACGGGGACTCACGGGGACACTCTGAGACAAACGGGGACACTCTGAGACAAACGGGGACACTCTGAGACAAACGGGGACACTCTGAGACAAACGGGGACACTCTGAGACAAACGGGGACACTCTGAGACAAACGGGGACACTGAGACAAACGGGGACACTGAGACAAACGGGGACACTCTGAGACAAACGGGGACACTCTGAGACAAACGGGGACACTGAGACAAACGGGGACACTCTGAGACACAGCGGTTGGTCCAGTCAAATGAAGCTCACTGAAGTTTGCGGCTGTTTGTGTCCGATACCGACGTCAATATTTTGGCTTTGAGTGTGTCCCGATATCGGCCGATACGACAGCAGGGACTGAAAATACACGAGTTATTTCCTTTAAACACAAACGGCGGAAAGTCAAACACTGTTCACACTTTTGTCACGATTGTTTAGAATTTAAAGCAGCATGAACGTCTGAAAAACACGAGCCGCTGTTTTGGACAAACGTCGACTTATTACACCAGTTTATCGAAAACGGGACATCGACTGAACCGATATCTTGGACCTAATACCTGATCTAGGGTCAGACTGATATGGATTTTTTTTAGGTCAGATACAACACAGATAAAAGGACTTTAGAGCCGCTGAAATAAAAGCCGATGTGTAAAAATTTCCTGTGAATCTTCAACTGATCATAAAACTTTGGCTCTACTGGATTTTAAATTGCGTTTATTTTATGCGACATTTATTGTTATTCTGCCTCTTTATGTCGTATTTACAGACAGTAGTTCAGCCTCATGGCATTTTTGCATCACATTCTTACCTGTAAACAAAGAAAAAACTACAACTGTCAGACTTTAGTGGTAAATGTGCTCACTCTGTGCTGAATAATCATGTACATGGATCCAGTAACACTTAGACTACGTTCAGACTGCAGGGCTTAACGCTCAATTCCGACTTTTTTGTGAAATCCGATGTTTTTGCGAGGTCGTTCACATTTCCAATTATATGCGACTTGTATGTGATCCCCTGTGTGAACGTTAAACAGCCTGAACGTGTCCCACATGTGACACTGGAGACACGACGACGTCAACTGCAGCGAGCGTCTCTGTGTTTACAGAAGTTGTCCAAACATGGACGCAGCATCGAGCACCTGGAGATTTTAAAGTTCCTCTCGTACCGGAGCCAGAACATGAACAACTTACTTGTTTTAAGGAGAAGAATGAGAAGGAGAAGGACGAGGTTTTTGGTCGTGGTGTTTTGTGGTGAGTGGTGATGTGCTTCACTTCAGTCACATGGAGTTCATTAACAGTTTTCTCCTACTTCAGTGCAGAATAGTGACGTTTGTGTCTTGTTGATAACGTGTAGGTGGATGAATGCACTTTGACCGTTCACACTGAAGTCACATGTCAAAAGATCAGATATGGATCAGTTTCAGGAGCACATATCCAAGTGTCCTGGGTCACATTTGAATAAATCAGATCTGTGTGGTTCAGACTGACATTAAAAGATCAGATACAGGAACATAGAGACAAAAAATTGGATTTGGGTCACTTCAGGTGCATCTGAGCGCAGCTCTGGACTCTGTCGTCTCTTTGCACTCGACCAGTGTGAGAAAAGTGTTTATGTGAAAGAGTCAGAGCTGAACTCAAATGAGAAACAACCAAAAGTTGCTGCAAAACCGACACATTTGTAAAACTCACACAGAAAACTTAGATCACAAGTGTCTTTAACCCAGACTCAACACCAACAACACAGACGAGAATAACACAACAACTGTGTGTGTGTGTGTGTGTCCTCTGTGTGTGTGTGTGTGTGTGTGTGTGTGTCCTGTGTGTGTGTGTGTCCTCTGTGTGTGTGTGTGTGTGTGTGTGTGTGTGTGTGTGTCCTCTGTGTGTGTGTGTGTGTGTCCTCTGTGTGTGTGTGTGTGTGTGTGTGTCCTCTGTGTGTGTGTGTGTGTGTGTGTGTGTGTGTGTGTGTGTGTGTGTGTGTCCTTGTGTGTGTGTGTGTGTGTGTGTGTGTGTGTGTGTGTGTGTGTGTGTGTGTGTGTGTGTGTGTGTGTGTGTGTGTGTGTGTGTGTGTGTCTGTGTGTGTGCGTGTGTGTGTGTGTGTGTGTGTGTGTGTGTGTGTGTGTGTGTGTGTGTGTGTGTGTGTGTGTGTCGTGTGTGTGTGTGTGTGTGTGTGTGTGTGTGTGTGTGTGTGTGTGTGTGCGTGTGTGTGTGTGTGTGTGTGTGTGTGCGTGTGTGTGTGTGTGTGTGTGTGTGTGTGTGTGTGTGATGTGTGGGGTCGGAGGGACTGATGGCTTCCATTTGCATGGCTTCTGTCAGTCTGCCCCAGGGCAGCTGTGGCTATAACAGTGGTTTACATCAGCAGGTCCAGAGTGAGTGAAAAATGATCTGTGAAACGTCTTTGTGATAAAACAATGTCTGTGAAAAGTTCTGTATAAACAAAGACTTACTTAAAATAATAACAACATTTAAAATAAATAATGTGTCTGTAGTCGATCTGTGCGGTGGAGCAGCTCTAATACAGATTTGATTTGATCTCACGGGCCAAATATAATTATATCACAGGGCCAAATTTGGCCCCCGGGCCTGAGTCTGACATGTCTGGTCTGTGGGACAGTTCTGTCTTTCCCACATTTGCTCTTTGATAAAAACAGTAGTTTTGTTTCTGTCCTAAACTGTGCTGAATTTAGTTCTCGTTCGTATCTTGGATCAGACTCGTGTGTTTAAAGTGTCCGAGTGTGTGAGTGTGTGAGTGTCCGAGTGTGTGAGTGTCCGAGTGTGTGAGTGTCCGAGTGTGTGAGTGTCCGAGTGTGTGAGTGTCCGAGTGTGTGAGTGTCCGAGTGTGAGTGTGTGAGTGTCCGAGTGTGTGAGTGTGTGAGTGTCCGAGTGTGTGAGTGTCCGAGTGTGTGAGTGTCCGAGTGTGTGAGTGTCCGAGTGTGTGAGTGTCCGAGTGTGTGAGTGTCCGAGTGTGTGAGTGTCCGAGTGTGTGAGTGTCCGAGTGTGTGAGTGTCCGAGTGTGTGAGTGTGTGAGTGTCCGAGTGTGTGAGTGTCCGAGTGTGTGAGTGTCCGAGTGTGTGAGTGTCGAGTGTGTGAGTGTCCGAGTGTGTGAGTGTCCGAGTGTGTGAGTGTCCGAGTGTGTGAGTGTCCGAGTGTGTGAGTGTCCGAGTGTCCGAGTGTGTGAGTGTCCGAGTGTCGAGTGTGTGAGTGTCTGTCCGAGTGTGTGAGTCCGCAGTGTCCGAGTGTGTGAGTGTCCGAGTGTGTGAAGAGTGTCGAGAGTGTCCAGTGTGAGTGTGAGTGTCAGTGAGTGTCCTGTGTGTGTCCGCGTTCAGGGACAGTTCGACGTCACACAGACAAAAGACTCGTCTGATGAATCCTGCTGCGGCGTCACATGACGACGTTTCTCGTCACATGACGACGTTTCTCGTCACATGACGACGTTTCTCGTCATGTTTCTGTCTCTACGTTGGGTCAAATGAATAACGATGTATAACCTGGTCCAGAACGACTCGATTTAGGCCGATAGTCGATATGTCTCCAAGTGCCCATATCGGCCGATATATCGGTCGGGCTCTAATCTGATCCATCCAGAATGTTCAATATCGGCACCAATACCAACACCAGTATCCAGGCACTGATACGATACTGGAAACAGATATTGGTGCCGATATTTACAGTTTTGATGGATTGGATATCGGTTCAGTCGATATCGGTCCAATCGATATCTCGTTTTGGTGGATAAACAGGTGTAATGAGACAGTGTTGGCCCCAAATGCCTCGTAGTGTTTAAGCTGTAGTTACTTTAAAGGTGCACTGCGTAACATTTTTAGAGGGTCTGCCACCTGCTGGTCTCCATGGAAATGTTCTTGCTTTGTCTAGAATGTTCCACAGTATAAGTTAAACTTATTTATCAAGAGGGAGACACACCGGTCACAGCTCTACGCCGCATTACAGGTCAGATCTGTGGAGAGTCTGAGCCACAGAAACACTTGTAATAAGTAAAAACTAGATGGATTTGTTTAAAGTCACACCACGGAACATTCCAGGCAACGCAATAACATCTCAGAAAAGTTACGCAGTGCATCTTTAAATGAGAAATAACAGTTAGAAAACACATTTGGATCATGTTTTAACTCACTGTTTGTGTTGAAAGAAAATGAATCATATTTTCAGTCTGTGCACTGGTATCGGTTCAGATATCGGCAGAGATTTAAAGCCAAAATATCGGTATCGGAAAAGAAAAGGCTGAATCAGTGCATTTCTAGATAAACGGGTGAAAATTGGAGCCGAGTTTCGTAAGAATAGGAATTAATTTATGAACAAATCTCCAAGACTAAACCAGGACTAAACCAGGACTAAACCAGGACTAAACCAGGACTAACCAGACTGAACCAGGACTAAACCAGGACTGAACCAGGACTGAACCAGGACTGAACCAGGACTGAACCAGGACCAGGACTAAACCAGGACTGAACCAGGACTAAACCAGGACTAAACCAGGACTGAACCAGGACTAAACCAGGACTGAACCAGGACTAAACCAGGACTTCTGGGCTCTGTTTGGTTTCTAGTTCAGAGTTCAGGTTTTAAGGACTTTGAGCTGAAATAAAAATCACGAGACGAACGGGACAAAGCGCGTTTGTGATCACAGATATGATCCATAAACCAGGTCCGAGCTGAGTTCAGACCTGGTTTAGACCTGGTTTAGACCTGGACTAGACCTGGGTCAGTCCTATAAATACAGAAATTGTCACATGACCAGAAATGCCTCAGAGACGTTAAACAGATAAAAAACCGGAAAAGGCACATTCCCTGATCTGATTTTCATTTATTCATTTCCTGTTTACATAAGTTACAGGACTGAACCAGGTCTAAACCAGGTCTAAACCAGGTCTAAACCAGGTCTAAACAAGAACTGAACCAAGACTCAACCAGGACTCAACCAGGACTAAACCAGGTCTAAACCAGGTCTAAACCAGGACTCAACCAGGACTCAACCAGGACTGAACCAGGACTAAACCGGGACTAAACCAGGACTAAACCGGGACTAAACCGGGACTAAACTGGGACTAAACCAGGACTAAACCAGGACTAAACCAGGACTCAACCAGGACTCAACCAGGACTCAACCAGGACTAAACCAGGACTAAAACAGGACTAAACCAGGACTCAAACAGGACTGAACCAAGACCAAACCAGGACCAAACCAGGACCAAACCAGGACCAAACCAGGACTAAACCAGGACTAAACCAGGACTAAACCAGGACTAAACCAGGACTAAACCAGGACTAAAACAGGACTAAAACAGGACTAAGACCAGGACTGAGACCGGTTTAGTCCTGGTTCAGTTCTGGTTTAGTCTTGGTTTAGACCTGGTTTAGTCCTGGTTCAGTTCTGGTTTAGACCTGGTTCAGTTCTGGTTTAGACCTGGTTCAGTCCTGGTTTAGACCTGGTTCAGTTCTGGTTTAGTCCTGGTTCAGTCCTGGTTTAGTCCTGGTTCAGTTCTGGTTTAGACTGGTTCAGTCTGGTTTTAGACCTGGTTTAGTTGGTTTAGACCTGGTTCAGTCCTGGTTTAGTCCTGTTCAGTTCTGGTTTAGACCTGGTTCAGTCCTGGTTTAGACTGGTTCAGTTCTGGTTTAGTCCTGGTTCAGTTCTGGTTTAGTTCCTGGTTCAGTTCTGGTTCAGTTCTGGTTTAGTCTGGTTCAGTCCTGGTTCAGTTCTGGTTCAGTCTGGTTCAGTTCTGGTTCAGTTCTGGTTTAGTCCTGGTTCAGTTCTGGTTTAGTCTGGTTTCAGTTCTGGTTTAGTTCTGGTTCAGTTCTGGTTCAGTTCTGGTTTTAGACCTGGTTCAGTCCTGGTTTAGTCCTGGTTCAGTTCTGGTTTAGACCTGGTTCAGTCCTGGTTTTGGTTCAGTTCTGGTTTAGACCTGGTTCAGTCTGGTTTAGACCTGATTCAGTTCTGGTTTAGACCTGGTTCAGACCTGGTTTAGACCTGGTTCAGTTCTGGTTCAGTCCGGTATCACAGTTAGAGTAAATTATCTCTAAGAACCTTTCGAGGTAAATGCGTGCGGCCGCTGTAATTATCTGTGTAAATGTGGATGTGGATTTGCAGCTCATTTACATTTGAGTCCAGGTCCAGTAACATAACAACACCGTCACTTTACAGACGGACACGTCAGAGAAAACAGACTGTTCATGTGCCAGAGCGACAGCAGAAAAACACGAAGCAACGAGAAAGAAAAGAACCAAAACCAGCTTCAAAACGGACACATTTGAACACAGGCTCCTCTCAGATCACAAGTCCTTTTAATCCAGACCTCGCAGCGCTAGGATTCGTTCGCTCGACGGTTGGTGGGGACTTTTTTTATTTAACCAAACGCTGTTATTTGGTCTTGACGTATGTAATGCTCCAAATCCTGTAGGAAGAAGGACAATAATGTCTTTCCCTTTGATAAAATTCACCAGACATTCTCTTTGTTCCGGCTTTAAATCCTCGATCTCGGGAATCGTTGACAAAACAGAATGTCTGTCTCTTCAATGATCGGCTGGTGCCCGAACTCGCACTTCCCTGGTGACCTGATTTAGTCCTGGTTTAGACTTGGTTTAGATCTGGTTTAGTCTTGGTTTAGACCTGGTTTAGTCTTGGTTTAGTCCTTTTTTAGACCTGGTTTAGATCTGGTTTAGATCTGGTTTAGACCTGGTTTAGTCCTGGTTTAGTCCTGGTTTAGTCTTGGTTTAGTCCTGGTTTAGTCCTGGTTTAGTCTTGGTTTAGTCTTGGTTTAGTCCTGGTTTAGTCTTGGTTTAGTCCTGGTTTAGTCTTGGTTTAGTCCTTTTTTAGACCTGGTTTAGACCTAGTTTAGATCTGGTTTAGACCTGGTTTAGTCCTGGTTTAGTCCTGGTTTAGTCCTGGTTTAGACCTGGTTTAGTCCTGGTTTAGTCCTAGTTTAGTCCTGGTTTAGTCTTGTTTAGTCCTGGTTTAGTCTTGGTTTAGTCCTGGTTTAGTCTTGGTTTAGTCCTGGTTTAGTCCTGGTTTAGTCCTGGTTTAGTCTTGGTTTAGACCTGGTTTAGTCCTGGTTTAGTCCTAGTTTAGTCCTGGTTTAGTCTTGGTTTAGACCTGGTTTAGTCCTGGTTTAGTCCTGGTTTAGTCTTGGTTTAGACCTGGTTTAGTCCTGGTTTAGTCCTGGTTTAGTCCTGGTTTAGTCCTGGTTTAGTCCTGGTTTAGTTCTGGTTTAGTCTGTTTAGTCCTGGTTTAGACCTGGTTTAGTCCTGGTTTAGTCCTGTTTAGTCCTGGTTTAGTCTGGTTTAGACCTGGTTTAGTCCTGGTTTAGTCCTGTTTAGTCCTGGTTTAGTCCTGGTTTAGACCTAGTTTTAGATCTGGTTTAGTCCTGGCTTAGTCCTGGTTTAGACCTGGTTTAGACCTGGTTTAGTCCTGGTTTAGTCCTGGTTTAGACCTGGTTTAGATCTGGTTTAGTCTTGGTTTAGACCTGGTTTAGTCCTGGTTTAGTCCTGGTTGTGTTGGGGCAGGTGATCTGTGTCTCACATCTGAGGCTTTGACGCTTATTTTGATCGACAAAAATATTAAAAACATTTAATTTGAATGTTACAAGATTAACATGAGTGAACAGTGCGTCCGGTTCAGTCCACTTCTTTAGGTTCTTTACTTTCTGTCCTGAATTGTGTCACATAAAAAGTCAAGTGGTTTAGGGTTGAACCTGTGTTTTTATGGTCTTGAAGCTCTGACAATGATTAACGCGTTTGCAGTGACGAAGGATGAAGAGGATGGAGACGTGTCTGTGGTCACGATCGGCGGGAGAGAACTTTGCACCACAGTATAGAGCGAACGGTCTGTTTATAGACGCCAGACCTGCCCTGTTCAGCTCCAGGCAAATGAAGCTCACAGCGGCCAGCACAGGCACAGGGCCGGATCTGGACTTGAATTTATACACGGAGAAAATAGTGAAATAAAAACCTCAGGATCATGTAGAAACGTCCCGACTTACACAAAGGAACCAGAGAGGAAATAATGAAACGTTTAAAAAAAAAAGTCTAAATTAAGGTCTAAACCAGGTCTAAACCAGGTCTAAACCAGGTCTAAACCAGGACTAAACCAGGACTAAACCAAGACTAAACCAGGACTAAACCAGACTAAACCAGGACTAAACCAGGACTAAACCAAGACTAAACCAGGACTAAACCAGGACTAAACCAGGACTAAACCAGGTCTAAACCAAGACTAAACCAAGACTAAACCAGATCTAAACCAGGTCTAAACCAGGACTAAACCATGTCTAAACCAGGTCTAAACCAGGTCTAAACCAGGACTAAGCCAGGACTAAACCAGATCTAAACTAGGTCTAAACTAGGTCTAAACTAGGTCTAAACTAGGTCTAAACCAGGTCTAAACCAGGACTAAACCAGGACTAAACCAGGTCTAAACCAGATCTAAACTAGGTCTAAACTAGGTCTAAAACCAGGACTAAACCGGGACTAAACCAGGTCTAAACCAGGTCTAAACCAGGTCTAAACCAGGACTAAACCAGATCTAAACTACGTCTAAACCAGGTCTAAACCAGATGTAAACTAGATCTAAACCAGGACTAAAACCAGGACTACATCAAGACTACACCAGGTCTAAACCAGGTGTAAACTAGGTCTAAACCAGGTTTAAAACCAGGACTAAACCAAGACTACACCAAGTCTAAACCAGGTCTACACCAGGTCTACACCAGGTCTAAACTAGATCTAAACCAGATCTAAACCAGGTCTACACCAGGTCTAAACCAGGTGTAAACCAGGTCTAAACCAGGACTACACCAAGTCTAAACCAGATCTAAACCAGATCTAAACCAGATCTAAACCAGATCTAAACCAGATCTAAACCAGATCTAACCAGGTCTA
>NW_026571047.1:36303701-36318701 GCF_026225935.1 Boleophthalmus pectinirostris
AGTAATCGTCTGTGTGTGTTTCACAGGTGTGCGTGGCTCTGGGAGGGCATCAGGAGTAATCGTCTGTGTGCATGGCTCTGCAGCGCCGCCTGCTGGTGGGGCTGGGGACGGCCTTCTCGCTCTTCCTCGTCTACCTGCTGTGCGTGCGCCTGGAGTCTCCGTTCAGCATCGACCCCGTCATCCACAGCCAATCAGAGACCAGCAGGTGAGTCTCAGCCAATCAGAGACGAGTAGGTGAGTCTCAGCCAATCAGAGACGAGTAGGTGAGTCTCAGCCAATCAGAGACGAGTAGGTGAGTCTCAGCCAATCAGAGATGAGTAGGTGAGTCTCAGCCAATCAGAGACGAGTAGGTGAGGCTCAGCCAATAGATGTTTTTCACACCAGCCAGAATTTTCCCACTGTAGGTTTGCTGAACTTCCAGTTAATGTTTTTCTGTGTAAATGTGTGTGTAAATGTGTGTGTAAATGTGTAAGTGTGTGTGTAAATGTGTGTGTAAATGTGTGTGTAAATGTGTAAGTGTGTGTGTAAGTGTGTGTGTAAATGTGTGTGTAAGTGTGTGTGTGTAAATGTGTGTGTAAATGTGTGTGTAAATGTGTGTGTAAGTGTGTGTGTGTAAGTGTGTGTGTAAATGTGTGTGTAAATGTGTAAGTGTGTGTGTAAATGTGTGTGTAAATGTGTGTTGTATTCTCCAGTAGTTTCATAAATCTGCTCCATCACCAAATCTTCAACCAACAAACTCCACAAAGGAGAAAGATTCTAACATGAACAATTTATCCACAACGATCAAGAGAAGAAAGATGAAAACTTAAAGGAAACAACAACGACGAAGCTTTAGTGACAAACTGAACTAAACTCCATCCGTCCGTCGTGGAGTTAACGGTCTGTTGAGGAACTCGCATACTTCCCTTTTCACATTCACTTCCTCCAGCGCAGGGAAACCATGAGGTGTTCAATAACATTAGGGTTTCCAAGAGATTTATCGCATTCAAACTGCACAAATCTCTCTGTCTGTACTAATATCCACATCATGAAATGAAATCAAGTTCCTTCTGTTTTATTCACGACCATAACAAGAGTTTAGTTCAGTTTGTCACTAATGTGTCGCTGTTGTTCGCTTTTAAGTTTATATATATTTGCATTTGTCAAAACCAGGACAGCGTGCGGGGGGTGGGGGGTGGGGCCTCGTCATCGACACTGAGCGACTCTCACCTGGCAAAACTTTTTCATGTTTTCTGTGTCCTGGTGAGATTTTTCCCACTGGACACCGAAACATATGTACCTGTGGTGTAAACTGTGCACGTGGCTCTCACTTGTCCCGACCATTTGTGCTTCGGTTCGTTACAGACTGACCGACTGTTTGTGTGTCGCTCCTTCTGATGCAGAGACACATGTACAGACTAGAGATGCACGGATTGCGGTTACAACCGCAGTATCCGCGGTTAATCCGTGGGTCAGGCGGATGACGTGACGAAAAATTATATTTTAATTAAATTCGGGCGGGTGGGCTTGTAGTATGAAGTGTACGTCATATCCTTAATTAGCCCATTTGACCTCGTTTTTATGTTCTGAAGGTTCAGGTTGTGTCGGGTTATTGATGCCTAAGGTTTACGAGGCACATATTATATGCAGTTTATTTTATTATTTCTAATTTATTTCAGCTGTTTGCCAACACATAAGTGGCTATAGGGACATATTTATTTAGGAATATAAAGAGGGCATTGCCTGATTTCAATAAAGGTTCATCTGGATGAGATGATCTGTCTGTTTTGTTTCGATATCAGATATATTTTAAAACACGCAGACATTATAGCGTAAACTGCCACTCGGGGTTTTTAAAACTTAAAGAAAGACCAATGGAGTGAGGCTATGACTTTGAAATAACATCGGGCAATGGCAGAATGTTCAGAATGTAACAACATCCAACACGAAGGCAACAAGGTTCAAAAACAGCCTCGTCGGAAAACGTTGTCAATTAATTAGCTGCACAAGAAAACCAGGTAAGTCTGGGGTTGTTACGGACAATTAAGAATGCGAACACACACGCTGAGCGAATTTTGAAATGAATGAGCTATAGTTTGCATTTTTATCGAGGCTCCTTATTTTGTTTGCTGTATGATTGTTCTAAAATCTAAAATCAATCGGCGGATGGCGGGCGGGTGCGGTTTTGAAAACCTTCGGTGCAAAATGGACAGCGGGCGGATGATGAGTTTTGTGTCGCGGTTGCGGATGAAGAAATAGCCCATCCGTGCATCTCATACAGACCCCCGTTTGTCCCCGGACATGGACGTTTGGTCTCCCTACACTACGCACAGCAACCTACATTCAGTTCGTCGTTTAAAAATGAACATAATCGATGAAATTCTTAATGATCATTTATCAATTCATTGACTAATCATGCCCATCCCTAGTGGTGAGGATGTTGCGTCTGGCGCGGTGACGAGGTTTGGCTCAGAACAAATTTCTTTGTAAGAACGTTTCATGAATGAGGCCCAACAACTTTAAAGATATTGCACAAAATTGTCTCTTTCTCTCTTGTTCTAATGTTTTTGCCTCATCAAAAATCTGCCTGAAGAGGTTCGAGAGTTATCCATGCATGTTTCAGTAATTTAGTGATCTCTCCTGGGCTTTATTCAAACCCAGCTTACAGGTTAGCAGTGCAAGACTCCGCCCACAATTCTCCATCAATATATATTAAAAAAAAAAAAAAAAACACGACACAAAACTGTACACAGCGACTCGAGTTTCATTAGTGTGCTGTGATCGTGCTCTGAAGGGGGCGGTGACTTAGTGTGGGGAGCAAAGGGAATCAAGAACTAATCTGAAACTCATAAAACATGCTGATATGTTGTTTTGGGCACATTTAAAGGGTTTAGAGACGTGAGGTGTTCCAGTTACAGAAATATAATCCTCCTGTTTCAAGTCCCAGAGCGTCCTGTGCTTTATGTCCACTCTTTGTTCAGTAAATAATAAAAAGAATGAAGACATTTTCGAAACACGTTTGCGTAAATGTTTGCTTTGGTTTAATGGGGAGATAAGATTTGAGTGGACGGTTCAATAAAAAGGTCCCAGATAATGAGTAACTCCACAAGTGTCTTGCAAACATACACACAAAAAAAAGTCAATCGTCTGTGCTGCTTTAGTTTTTCTGAGATATTAACGATTCTTTTATAAGTCAAATTGGGGTCAGCAGCCTCCAGGAAGCTTCAAGATACTTCAAAATTGTGCTTCTTTTGTGCTGCCAAAAGTTTTGTTTGTGCGATTCTGGTTCTTAAGATATTAGCAGTTTTATTTTGACGTCGTCCAGCCCCTCAAAATGTTAAACAGCCTCAAAACAGCAGAAAATTCTACGAAACATTTTTAGTTGGTTTATGCTGTTTTGTGTTGTGACTGTTTTCATTTGTGCGAGTTTATTTCTAAAATTCTTAAAGGGATAGTTCGGGTTTTTTGACATGAATCTGTATGGCCTCCCCGTGAGCAATGTCGTGCATCTACACTGACTTTACCCCCGACAGCGTCCGGTGAGCCGAGATACTGGCCGTTTTCTGTGCTGATGAAAGTCGTCCGGCAAGTTGTGTGGGGACAGTAAAATAAAGCGTTTTTCTTCTCAAAACAACATGTGTTCAAAAGAGTGATACATTTGCATCACAAAACCATCGTCCTCCAAAAAGTCAGACCTCATAATCGCTTGGCACTATTTTCTTTCCATTCGTATCACTGCGTGCGACCGCCAGGTGACAGCACCGAAAACGGCCAGTATCTCGGCTCACCGATGCACGACACTGCTGATGGGGATGACATACAGATTTATGTCAAAAAACCCAAACTATCCCTTTAATGACTATTTTTGCAGCTGAAGCAAACTCAAAAAGTCTTTAGTAAGTTGCTTTTGATTCATATTTTATAAAATAATGCAGACTTTTCCACAGCCTCACATCGTTTATCTTTTTGTTTCGTATAATTTTCTGCCTGTTTTGATGCTTTTTAACATTTTGAGGAGCTCGATGACGTCATTAGCTGAAAATAAAACTGCCAAAATCTGAAGAACCAGAATCGCACAAATGAAAATTTCTGCAGCACAAACGAAGCACAAACGATTGACTCCATTTTGTGTCATTTTAGAGAATTTTGAAGTTTCCTGGAGGCTGCTGACCCCAATACATGCATCACGAATCTCGGACTTCTGGTCATCGCGCAGTTCATACTGGGAAGGATTTTCCGAAAAAGTGAGCATCAAACCTCCATGTTTGTTTTCCCAGTGGGATGTGTCTATTGTCAAAGTCGATCTTTTCAAGTCTTTTGAACCATATCACTTTTGTTTTTGGTTCTGATATTGTCATATTTTAGTTTTGGGATTCGGACATCGTAATTGTGTGGTTGTTGGATCCTAACGGCGGAAAACGACTTGAGAAATTTGTTTGCGAACTCCATAAATGCAAAAGTGAATCAGATGTGTGTGACTCAAACCTCCGTTCAAACTGTTTCTCTTCCCAACGGAATTGAAAAATTTGGACGGAAAACACAATTACGATGTCCAAATCCCAAAACTAAAATATGACAATATCAGAACCAGAAACAAAAGTGATATGGTTCAAAAGACTTGAAAAGATCGACTTTGACAATAGACACATCCCACTGGGAAAACAAACATGGAGGTTTGATGCTCACTTTTTTGGAAAATCCTTCCCAGTCTGAATTGCGCGATGACCAGAAGTCCGAGATTCTTGATGCATGAATTTGACCTGTAAAAGAATCATTAATATCTTCAGAACTAAAGCAGCACAAACGAAACTTTATGCAACAGAAATGGAGCACAAATGATTGACATCTTTTTTGTGTAAGTGTGTGTTTGATGGAGGGCCAACTTCACACAGGTATGTCTTGTGTGGGTGTGTGTACATGTCTGTGGGTGTGGTGCGTGTGTGTGTGTGTGTGTGGTGTGTTTGCTCATGTTTTTAGGGAGCGGGCACATGATACAGTGTTAATCAAACATTAGTGAGAGCGGCTTTGACAAAAGAAGGTGTCTGATTGGTCTTTTATTTACGCTCATATCTTGATTTCGAGATAAAGCAGAGAAATAAAACCTGGAGGATCATGTAGAGCAACTTCAGACCAACATGTGACGGTCAGACTGAGGAGTCTGTGCACACTTCCTGTTTGGAACGCGGCAGACCTGGTTTAGACCTTTTTTAAACCTGGTTTGGACCTGGTTTGGACCTGGTTTAGACCTGGTTTAGTCCTGGTTTAGACCTGGTTTAAACATGGTTTCAACCTGGTTTGGACCTGGTTTGGACCTGGTTTGGACCTGGTTTGGACTTGGTTTGGACCTGGTTTGGACCTGGTTTGGACCTGATTTAAACCTGGTTTTGACCTGTTTTAGTCCTGTTTTAGTCCTAGTTTAGACCTGGCTTAGTCCTGGTTTAGACTTGGCTTAGTCCTGGTTTGGACCTGGTTTGGACCTGGTTTGGACCTGGTTTGGACCTGGTTTGGACCTGGTTTGGACCTGGTTTTGACCTGGGATACTTGTCCCATGTTGTCCTCTCTTGTCTCTGCGTCTATAGTAGTAATAGTAGTACTGTGTGTACTTGTACTGCAGTAAATAGTACTTACCTGTCCCATACCTTCTCATTACTCACAGAAGTACAAGTGTAGCACAGAGCAGGGAGGGTCAGTCCTGGTTTAGACCTGGTTTAGTCCTGGTTTAGACCTGGTTTAGTCTTAGTTCAGGACAAAACCATGAAAAATTCAGAAGTAAAACTCCTCATGTGGTTTTCTGAACTTTCTCCACATTCACTTACAGATTTGTTCAGTTTGATAATGATTCAAGTGTTGAATATTTCACTGCATTTGAATCCATGTTTGAATCTACTGAAATCTTCTCAGTGTAAATGTTATTTTTATATAATCCACGGCTGTAACGTTCAGTTTGATGTATTGGTAAAGGTGGAGGCTTTGGGGGTTTTGCCTCTTCCTGCACTAAATAAATAAATGAATAATTAAAGTCGGACATCAGGTACAAAGTCCTCGTGCTGCCACACCCTCCAGGACACACCAGAGATCACACCGGACATGTGTCGTAAAGTAATAAATAATAAACCAATGATCTGACAAACTCTCGCTGGTGTCGATGATGTGATCCATGATTGTTATTTTCTTCTCTGTGACGTCTGTTTTTATTTGGCCTTGTTTTATTTGGTGGTAAATCCACACCTCTGTCGATGACGCGTCATGGTTCATGTAAATGTTTGAACGTGGGTCGTTCATCGGTGAACACTTTGGTTCCCAGTGGAACTGGTGCAGGAACCGACACCGGCACCGTTCTGACCGACCTGAGAACAGCTTCTGTTGTGTCTCTGTGTCTGTGTGTCTCTGTGTGTCTGTGTCTCTCTGTGTCTCTGTGTCTCTCTGTGTCTCTCTGTGTCTCTCTGTGTCTGTGTGTGTCTCTCTGTGTCTCTGTCTGTGTCTCTCTGTGTCTCTCTGTGTCTCTCTGTGTCTCTCTGTGTCTCTGTGTCTCTCTCTGTGTCTCTGTGTCTCTGTGTCTCTGTGTCTCTCTGTGTGTCTGTGTCTCTGTCTCTCTGTGTCTGTGTCTCTGTGTGTCTGTGTCTCTGTCTCTCTGTGTCTCTGTGTCTCTCTGTGTCTCTGTGTCTCTGTGTCTCTGTGTCTCTGTGTCTGTGTCTCTCTGTGTCTCTGCTGTGTCTCTGTGTCTCTCTGTGTCTCTCTGTCTCTGTGTCTCTGTGTGTCTCTGTGTCTCTGTGTCTCTCTGTGTGTCTGTGTCTCTGTCTCTCTGTGTCTGTGTCTCTGTGTGTCTGTGTCTCTGTCTCTCTGTGTCTCTCTGTGTCTCTCTGTGTCTCTCTGTGTCTCTGTGTCTCTGTGTGTCTGTGTCTCTGTCTCTGTGTCTCTCTGTGTCTCTCTGTGTCTCTGTCTCTCTGTGTGTCTCTGTGTCTCTCTGTGTCTGTGTCTGTGTCTCTGTGTCTGTGTGTCTCTGTGTCTGTGTCTGTGTCTCTGTGTCTCTGTGTCTCTGTGTGTCTGTGTCTCTGTGTGTCTGTGTCTCTGTGTCTCTCTGTGTCTCTCTGTGTGTCTCTGTGTGTCTCTGTGTCTCTGTGTCTCTGTCTCTCTGTCTCTCTGTGTCTCTGTGTCTCTCTGTGTGTCTGTGTCTCTGTGTCTCTCTGTGTGTCTCTGTGTCTCTGTGTCTCTGTGTGTCTCTGTGTCTGTGTCTCTGTGTCTCTGTGTGTCTCTGTGTCTCTGTGTCTCTCTGTGTCTCTGTGTCTCTGTGTCTCTGTGTCTCTGATAACGTACGTCAGTTCTCGTACACATGGTGGTCGTACGTCTGTAACTGTGCCGTGCATCGTTCTTGTTTAACCGCGCAGGTAGTTCCGGCTACATTTAATCACCGTTCTGCATCACGACGCTGTGAGCATCACCGTAGCAACGGGCAAACAAACTGAATTATTGTCAGGAGGAACTAACTTCAGCTAAGACAAATAGAACTAATGTTAATGATTTGAACATCCGCAAAGGGATTTACGTTATCTTTTATGGTTATTTTCTTTTGGCGTGTCTCTGTTTAAAGTGGATTGAGTGTCAGCTGTTTGTAGAAAATTATTACATGGAAATGGGCGTCACGTTTGACATGTGTTTAAATTATTACATTTGTGGCGCTCTGAAGTTGTACGAACATGGTAAATAAATAGTTAAGACCTTTCTTGTTATTCAAGTTTTTGTTTTATTTTACAATTTTTACCATATAACATAACAGACAGCAGCACATTCATTTGGGCCGAAGGAGTAAAACAACAAATGTATCTGTATATCTGCATATGCAAGTGCACTCCACAGCAAAAATAAACAATAAAATAAAACTGTCAAAGTGCATGTGACAAGCCTTTGTAACTCAGTTTAACCTGTTACAAATACAATTAATTTCAATTCTAAATAAAAAGGCCAAATCGATACGACATCCATAAAGTGCAAAAAACAAAGACTTGTTTTCCCAATGTACCAGTTTCAAATGTGTTTTAGTCAATTGAGCAATCAAATCAAGATTTTACAAAAATGTCCGTGTTATTCATTTATTTATTTATTTATTTATTTTGCACATATAACATGACAATAAAAAGAAACACACTAGATAAAAAGTAAGATAAAAAGGTCCCGGAAGAGGCAAAAAACCCAAAAGGGCGAAATATTAAAGCCTCCACCTTATGAATACATAAAAAATTTAACATTATCATTGTGCATTTAAAAATATATATATATATATATATTAGGGATGGGCATGATTAATCGATTAATTGATAATTAATCATTAAGAATTTCATCGATTACGTTAATTTTAATTGTCAAACCGAATGTATGTTGCTGTGTGTGTCGTGACCAAACAGGTGTGTACATGTGTCTCTGCATCAGAAGGAGCGAGACACAAACAGTGGGTCAGTCTGTAACGAACCGAAGCACAAATGTGGATTTAACCAGGATTTGTAGAAGAAATTCCACACTTTCCGTTGCGTTGGGACAAGTGTGAGTCCATGTGCACAGTGTATAAAGCAGCACATATGTTTCTGTGTCCAGTGGGAAAAAGTTTTTCCAGGTGAAAGTCGCTCAGTGTGGATGACGAGGCCCCGCCCCCCTCCCCCCGTACGCTGTCCTGGTTTTGACAAACACAAATCTGGTCACACTGACCTGTATTCACCTGAGTCATGTCTTTTAATCCAACAGAAACTGAACCGCATCAGCGACACAAGAGCTGGAGTTTTATCTTCTCTTAGTTTATGTAAATTAGTGATGCTGTTTTAAGTTTCGTTTCTGTGAGATTTGAACAAAACTGAATTAAACACATTATAATGTCAAACAGCTGATGTGGCTCTAGAGTCGTTATGTTTATATGTCGTAAAGTTGAATTTATTTATGCAGATTAGTGCAGATAGTAATAATAATGATGATCATTTTAATATAAAAATGTTAATGATTAATCGATAATCGATCGTTAATTGTTAATATGTTAAAGTTTGTTGCGATGGCGGACGAGAATCCACGACCAGTTCGCCGCAAAAGAAAGTCGGTTTTTGAGGTCGCTGAAAGACGAAGAGAAGGGGAAAAGGAGCGAAGACAAACCGAGGTGATTCTTGGAGATTCCTTCCAGCGATGGCGCGACTGAAGCAGACGAAGGGACTAAAAACTGATGCGTCGGTCGATAAATTATTTCTAGACAGGTCACTTCAACAGTAATTCTGAACGCGCGCTGGCTGTAAACAAACATGATTTCTAGAGTAAAGAGGCGGGAGGAGATGTTTCTACTGAGGAGCTGTGGAGGAGGAAGGTGGACTGTCACTGTACTTCTCTTCCCTTAAAAAAATCCTCTATACAACCTTTAACTATTTATTTACTATGTTCGTACAACTTCAGAGGGCCACAAATGTAATAATTTAAACACATGTCAAATGTGAGGCCCATTTCCATGGAATAATTTTCTACAAAAAGGCTGACACTGTGTAATGATTAAACTGTTTAATCAATTTCTTTATTTGCCATGAACAAATGTGTAAGCAATTACAGAATTACTACAGAATTTGTTCAAAAATCATTCTGAATCACTTTTACGAAGGTCTTAACTCTAAATGTGTAAGAAAGTCCTGAAATAGTAGTTTGACTCACTCCTGCGCTCCAGAGGTGACGTCATGGAGAGTTGGTGGTGATTAATGTTCAGCTCATGTCCCACAACAGGGAAAAAAGGAGTCACTTGACACACTGCAAGGCAACATCATTTTTGCATCACATTTGAAACAGAAAACGCACACCAAAAATTCTTGTAGAGATGCAAATGGGATGGAGCAGCAAGACGAAAGTGAATAAATGCCAAGCACACTCAGATTGCCGATGTCCAAACGCTTTTTTATTGTATTTATTTTTGTATTTATTTATTTTTTTATAACGTTTCTGGGGCGTTGCTGGGCTGGCAACCATTTTGTGTGCTGTGGTCCAAAGCAAGAAATATATCTGACGAAGATTTATTTTGCAGTTAAAAAAAAAAAAAAAAAAAAAGCATTTGGACATCGGCAGTCTGAGTCCATTTTTTCACTTTTGTCTTGTTTGCATGAACGAACAAATGTGTTGATATATATTCTAACTTGTGTGTGTAATTAATACAATATATATAATGGATTTTTTATTTATTTATATGAATATAGATAATTAATTTAGTTTCATAAAAAGCACACTTCAGGGGGACTTTCATCTGATTTCCCATGTGGGGTTATTCCGTATGAAATCAAGGATCAATCCATTTTCAAGGAATCTCCCCTATGAGCCATCTCAGATTTGGCTGAAAAAAATTCAAAAAATTTCTAAAATCACCAAATGAAAGAATCTCAAATTTTAGCTCAGTCCCTTGAGTCGTTCCTGAGTTATGGCTCATTGAAATTTTGGGGCCCTGCTCACTTTTTCTGAAGCCTTAATTTATAATCATGTTTGAAAGACCAGAACTTCATAAAAAATTGAGCCAGGAAGATGAAAATTCTTGGTCAGAGATTCTGAATCTGTTGTCAAATATTGGGTGTCTTTATTAAGGGGGGCGCTGTGGGTCCCCAAAATCTGACATTTGGTTGCTGCTCAATTTTTTTTTTTTTTTCAATATTTGAGGTCCAAGATCTATTACCTCCCAGCAGATATTTACAAACTAACTGTTGAACCTGAATATTTGAGAGAATGAACATTTCTGACAACAATCTCACACTTTTCTGAGCTTTCATGTGGACGGTGTCGAGTCTCAACTATGGACAAAGACCAAATGTGATCTTTTTGGCCCCTTCTTTGGAGCCTCGGTTCCGCATGTGGACACAGTTACATGTTGATAAATTTGGCATATTCTGATTAGTTTAAAATATAAATAAAAAATCTACTATTAACTTCCTTCATTTCAAACGGAATTTTTGAAAATGAGCTCTCACGGGCCATTTTTGGTGAAGCTTTGGGACTTTTCTACCTGCAGAAAGGTTCCGTTACCTTTAATTAAACACTAACTGCTTGTTATAAAGGGGAGATTATTTGTGGTACTTTGTTTGTGATGGTTTTTGTGGCTCAGTAAAAGACTCGGCTGCAAGGACCAGTCTTCAAACAACTGACAACAATCAAATATTGACCACACTCCAGATGTTTGAGTGGGCTTCACAAGTTTTTCTTTACAAGCTCTAAAGACATCACCATGACATTACAAACCATGATTTGCTCTTGGTTTTTATGAGGCTGATTTATGCACCAAGTAAAAGGTACGTCGTCTTTATTTGTCAGTTAATTTTGTGTGTTTTCTTTTTCAGTTTCGCGAGAGATTCTGCAGACTTTCCCTCCAAATCGGCTCCGGAACCTTCTCTAGAGCTTCAGAATGAAACGAACAAGGAGACAAAGGGGGAGACGAGGAAAGGAGACGAGGTCGCAGGATCTCAGGATGGAGCTCACGTCGGCGCTGAAGACCTCAATACTGCAAAGGCAAAGGACAAAAGTACTGCAAAGAATAGTACTGCAAAAAATACTGCACTAAAGCCAACCACTCCTGCAGTCGCCATTCCAGCAAAGGCCAGAACGACCACTAAACCAGGACCTAAACCAGGACCTAAACCTGAACCTAAACCTGAACCTAAACCTGAACCTAAACCTGAACCTAAACCCACGGAGCCCTCGTTTATTGGAGACTCGTACTACACCGAAAAGCGCCCTCTTCCGACGGTGAGTTGGACTTTTATTTTATTCTACAATTCTGGTGCATTTTGGGTCGGGCTGGGCGTCCTTCCCGATACGATACATACCTCGATGCGTAGGCCACAATACGAAACAAACCTCGATACGTGGTCCACGATACGATAGCTCGATGCGTAGGCCACAATACGAAACAAACCTCGATACGTGGTCCACGATACGATACATACCTCGATACGTAGGCCTCGATACGATACATACCTCGATACGTAGGCCTCGATACGATGCATACCTCGATACGTAGGCCTCGATACGATGCATACCTCGATACGTAGGCCTCGATACGATGCATACCTCGATACGTAGGCCTCGATACGATACATACCTCGATACGTAGGCCTCGATACGATACATACCTCGATACGTAGGCCTCGATACGATACATACCTCGATACGTAGGCCTCGATACGATACATACCTCGATACGTAGGCCTCGATACGATACATACCTCGATACGTAGGCCTCGATACGATACATATCTCGATACGTAGGCCTCGATACGATACATATCTCGATATGATACATACCTCCATACGTAGGCCTCGATACGATACATATCTCGATATGATACATACCTTGATACGTAGGGCTCGAAGCGTAGACCACGATACAATACGATACATACCTTAAAATATAGGCCTTAATACGTAGGCCACAATACGATACATACTTCCGATACGTAGGCCTCGATATGATACATACCTCAATACGTAGGCCTCGATACGATACGTACCTCGATACGATACATACCTCGATACGTAGGCCTCGATATGATACATACCTCGATACGTAGGCCTCGATACGATACATACCTCGATACGTAGGCCTCGATACGATACATACCTCGATACGTAGGCCTCGATACGATACATACCTCGATACGTAGGCCTCGATACGATACATACCTCGATACGTAGGCCTCGAAGCGTAGACCACGATACAATACGATACATACCTTAAAATATAGGCCTTAATACGTAGGCCACAATACGATACATACTTCCGATACGTAGGCCTCGATATGATACATACTTCGATACGTAGGCCTCGATACGATACATACCTTGATACGTCTGCCTCAATTTACTAAATTATTTTGTTACAGCTACAGTTTTGTTGCTCAGACTCTCATGTCTCTGTCTCTGTCCTCAGACTCATGTCCCCGTCCTCAGACTCATGTCCCCGTCCTCAGACTCATGTCCCCGTGCTCAGACTCATGTCTCTGTCCTCAGACTCATGTCTCTGTCCTCAGACTCATGTCCCCGTCCTCAGACTCATGTCCCCGTCCTCAGACTCATGTCTCTGTCCTCAGACTCATGTCTCTGTCCTCAGACTCATGTCTCCTCAGACTCATGTCCCCGTCCTCAGACTCATGTCTCTGTCCTCAGACTCATGTCTCTGTCCTCAGACTCTCATGTCTCTGTCTCTGTCCTCAGACTCATGTCTCTGTCCTCAGACTCATGTCCCCGTCCTCAGACTCATGTCCCCGTGCTCAGACTCATGTCTCTGTCCTCAGACTCATGTCTCTGTCCTCAGACTCATGTCCCCGTCCTCAGACTCATGTCCCCGTCCTCAGACTCATGTCTCTGTCCTCAGACTCATGTCTCTGTCCTCAGACTCATGTCTCTGTCCTCAGACTCTCATGTCTCTGTCCCCGTCCTCAGACTCATGTCTCTGTCCTCAGACTCATGTCCCCGTCCTCAGACTCATGTCCCCGTCCTCAGACTCATGTCCCCGTCCTCAGACTCATGTCTCTGTCCTCAGACTCATGTCCCCGTCCTCAGACTCATGTCTCTGTCCTCAGACTCATGTCCCCGTCCTCAGACTCATGTCCTGTCCTCAGACTCATGTCCCTCAGACTCATGTCCCCGTCTCAGACTCATGTCCCCGTCCTCAGACTCATGTCCCCGTCCTCAGACTCATGTCTCGTCCTCAGACTCATGTCCCCGTCCTCAGACTCATGTCCCCGTCCTCAGACTCATGTCTCTGTCCTCAGACTCATGTCCCGTCTCAGACTCATGTCCCCGTCCTCAGACTCATGTCTCTGTCCAGACTCATGTCCCTGTCCTCAGACTCATGTCTCTGTCCTCAGACTCATGTCTCTGTCCTCAGACTCATGTCTCTGTCCTCAGACTCATGTCCCCGTCATCATGTCCCGTCTCAGACTCATGTCTCTGTCCTCAGACTCATGTCCCCGTCCTCAGACTGTCCCCGTCCTCAGACTCATGTCCCTGTCCTCAGACTCATGTCCCTGTCCTCAGACTCATGTCCCTGTCCTCAGACTCATGTCTCTGTCCTCAGACTCATGTCTCTGTCCTCAGACTCATGTCTCTGTCCTCAGACTCATGTCCCCGTCCTCAGACTCATGTCTCTGTCCTCAGACTCATGTCCCTGTCCTCAGACTCATGTCTCTGTCCTCAGACTCATGTCTCTGTCCTCAGACTCATGTCCCTGTCCTCAGACTCATGTCCCCGTCCTCAGACTCATGTCTCTGTCCTCAGACTCATGTTGTTTGTTCAGATGAAGGAAACTCGTTTATGTGACACATTTGATATTTTCACTGTTTTGATGATTAAAATGTTTGTTTCATATGAACTTTGCTCTTGGATTAACAAAGACTTTTAGTGTCACAGACATGATTTTGTCGTTTTTTTTTTTTTTTATTGAACCGTATCATCTGGTTTAGTCCTGGTTTAGTCCTGGTTTAGACCTGGTTTAGTCCTGGTTTAGACCTGGTTTAGACCTGGTTTAGCTCTGGTTTAGACCTGGTTTAGTCCTGGTTTAGTCCTGTTTTAGACCTGGTTTAGTCCTGGTTTAGCTCTGGTTTAGACCTGGTTTAGTCCTGGTTTAGTCCTGGTTTAGACTTGGTTTAGACTTGGTTTAGTCCTGGTTTAGTCCTGGTTTAGACCTGGTTTAGTCCTGGTTTAGACCTGGTTTAGCTCTGGTTTAGTCCTGGTTTAGTCCTGGTTTAGGGTTTAGTCCTGGTTTAGTCCTGGTTTAGACCTGGTTTAGTCCTGGTTTAGTCCTGGTTTAGTCCTGGTTTAGACCTGGTTTAGTCCTGGTTTAGACCTGGTTTAGCTCTGGTTTAGACCTGGTTTAGTCCTGGTTTAGTCCTGTTTTAGTCCTGTTTTAGACCTGGTTTAGACCTGGTTTAGCTTTGGTTTAGTCCTGTTTTAGTCCTGGTTTAGACCTGGTTTAGCTTTGGTTTAGTCCTGGTTTAGCTCTCGTTTAGTCCTGGTTTAGTCCTGTTATGGTCC
>NW_026571047.1:36337304-36339804 GCF_026225935.1 Boleophthalmus pectinirostris
AGGACTAGTCCAGGGACTGAACCTGAGACTGAACCAAGGACTAGTCCAAGGACTAAACCAGGGACTGACCAGGGACTGAACCAGGGACTGAACCAGGGACTAGTCCAGGACTGAACCAGGGACTGAACTAGGGACTAGTCCAGGACTGAACCAGAGACTGAACCATGGACTAAACCATGGACTAAACCAGGACTGAAGGACTAGACGAAGGACTAGATGAAGGTCTAGACGAAGGACCAGACCAGGTAATAGACCCGGTCTAAACTCGGTCTCTTGTGTTCCAGGTGAGTGCGTACGGCTTCATGACTCCGGACTTCAGGAAATACTCGGATCATTACTTCGACAAAAAGTTCCACGGTGTTGGATTCTTCGCAAACCACGACCTGCGTCTGGAGATGTTGCTATGGCAACAGCTGCACAAGGACGGCCTCATACAACTGTACATGCGCCCAGACCAGGAAGCGGGCCAAAACAAGGTCTAAACCAGGTCTAAACCAGGTTCCAGGTTCTAAACCAGGACTGTCAACCACACAATGTCTGAGCCTCTTTTTGAACCGCACGTGCACCAAGAACCAGGTCTAAACCAGAACTAGACCAGGTCCGATCCAAGTCTGGACAAGTCCCAGCTCAAGACCAAAGACTGGAGAATGTTTTAGTCCGGTCCGGGTCCAGTCCAGGTTTACTCCAGGTTTAGTCCATGTAGCATTTAGCCCGTTGGCTTCGTGTTTATTTCCACTCTTTTTAATTTATTATTTTATTTAAGTGCGACTTCACAAATCTCGCAGAAAGCCACTAAGATGACGTCATTGTGCCTTTTGTTTGTTTTATATTCAGAGTCTAAAATAAAACTGTAAAAGTTTCAGATGACAATCGGCTCTGAAATACTGTGACTTTTGTTTTTTGATGAAGGATTTCAGTCCCAGACACATTTCTTTCTGGTTTGTTTAGTTTAAAGATACATAAATATTGTTTAGTTTAAGAAGAATGAGAGAAAAGTCTGTTTTCTGTAAATAAATGTTTAATTTTTTCTGTTTAAAGCTTTTATGAGCACAAGTGTATTTAGACTCATGAGATTACAGTGGGACTAAACTGGAAATATTGTAAACAAAACTGATTTAGTCCTGGTTTAGTCCTGGTTTAGTCCTGGTTTAGACCTGGTTTAGACCTGGTTTAGTCCTGGTTTAGACCTGGTTTAGTCCTGGTTTAGACCTGGTTTAGACCTGGTTTAGTCCTGGTTTAGACCTGGTTCTTGGTCTTAAGTCCCGCTCAGATCTTGTTCCTCTAAATGTCAGTGGAACAGTTGACTGTAAGATGAGCTCATAAAGACCCCATTAAGACCTGGGTCCGGTCCGGTTTAGTCCCGGTTTAGTTCTGGTCTCTTGAGAGAAACCGGAGTCAAGTCTAAACAATACAGAGACCAGACGGAAAGGCCAGGACTAAACCAGGTCTGAACCAGGACTGATACAGGTTTAAAGGAGAACTAAACCAGGACTAGACCAGGATTGTACCAATGGACCAACCTGGACCACGACCAAAAACAGAAGAATGGTTCGGTCCAGGTTCAGTCCAGGTATGAAATGTCTGAAACCAGGACTAGACCAGGACCAGACCAGAGCTAAACCAGGACTAAACCAGGACTGTACCAATGGACCAAACTGGACCATGACCAAAGACTGAAGAATGGTTCAGTCCAGGTTCAGTCCAGGCTCAGTCCAGGTCTATAAAGTCTGAAACCAGGACTACACCAGGACTAAACCAGGACTCTACCAATGGACCACACTGGACCACAACCAAAGACCGAAGAATGGTTCAGTCCAGGTTTAGTCCAGGTCTGATCCAGGTCTGAAAAGTCTAAAACCAGGATTAGACCAAGACTAGACCAGGACTACATTAGGACTAGACCGGGACTAGACCAACGAACCAAACTGGACCACGACCAAAGACCAAAGAATGGTTCAGTCCAGGCTCAGTCCAGGCTCAGTCCAGGCTCAGTCCAGGCTCAGTCCAGGCTCAGTCCAGGTCTGAAAAGTCTAAAACCAGGGCTAGACCAAGACTAGACCAGGACTACATTAGGACTAAACCATTACTGTACCAATGGACCAAACTGGACCACGACAAAAGACCGAAGAATGGTTCAGTCCAGGTTCAATTCGGTCCAGTTTTGAACCAGGACTAGACCAGGACTAGACCAGGACTAGACCAGGACTAGACCAGGACTAAACCAGGACTAGACCAGGACTAGACTGTGTCCAGACCGTGTCCAGGTCTGTGCTCCTGGTCTGGTTCTTTCCTTGTGTAAAGTGCCTTGTGTGTTTTTCTCTTTTTGGGACAAGTTTTGGACCCAGATGGTGAAATTCTTGCCACGTTTTGGTCGTTTTTGGGCCTTTTATTATTATTATTATTATTATTATTTATTTAAACTGTTCAAATGAAATGAAACCACTCCAGCTCCGGCCTCGGGATTTGTGAAGCACCAAAGACGATTCAGGGACAAATCTCA
>NW_026571047.1:36344804-36357304 GCF_026225935.1 Boleophthalmus pectinirostris
AATGTTTAGAGTCTGGATTTAAACAGCGTCACAGAAGAGTCTGTCTCACATGTTCAGACTGTTCCAGGTTTTAGCTGCATGAACCTGAAACTCTGACTCCCCTTGTTTAGTCGTGACTCTGGGCACCAGCAGGAGTTGGTCCCTGAGCTCCTCAGAGTGTGAGATGTTCATATGACACTAACATGTCACAGATGGACTTTGGTGCTCGACCATGGAGACACTTGTACAAACAGAGCTGCTTTAAAGTCTCTGAGCCACAGGAGCCAGAGCAGAGACCTGAGACCAGGACTTATGTGATCGTACTTCCTAGTTCGAGTCAGGACCCGAGCTGCAGCGTTCTGGATGTTCTGGATGTTGTGGATGTTGTGGATATTCTGGATGTTCTGGATGTTCTGCAGCGTCTCACAGCTCGTTTGCAGAGACCAGTGAGCAGAACATTACAGTATCTAATCTACTGGAGACAAACGCATGGATAAGTTTCTCCAAGTCTGATTTAGACAGTAAACCTTTGATTTTCGCTATGTTTTTTAGATGGTAAAAGGCTGCAGATGTTATTGATTTGATGTGGCTGTTAAAGTTCAAGTCTGAGTCCATTATTACCCCGAGATTTCTTGCCTGATTTGAAGGTTTTAGAGAGAGAGACTGGAGGTGACTGCTGACACTGTCCCTTTGTTTCTGTGGACCAAACACTATGACTTCAGTCTTGTCAGAGTTTAGCTGGAGAAAGTTGTTTTGCATCCACACACTGATCTGTTGGATGCAGTGACCAAGTGACTCCACTGGTCCATAGTCTCCTGCTGCCAGAGAGACGTAGATCTGAGTGTCGTCTGCATAATTGTGGTACGACACGTTATTGCTGCTTATTAACTGGCCTAATGGCAGCATGTAGAGATTGAACAACAGGGGGCCCAGGATTGACCCCTGAGGCCCCCACAGGTCAGGGCCATGTCATCTGAGACACAGTTTCCAATTTCAACAAAATACTTCCTGTCTTCTAGATAGGACTTGAACCAGTTTAGTACAGTACCAGAGATGCCCACCCAGTCCTCTAGTCTCTGTAAGAGGATCCATGATCGACAGTGTCAAAAGCAGCACTCAGATCTAACAGGATCAAGACTGAGACTTTGCCTGCATCAGTGTTCAGGCGGATGTCATTTGTCACCTTGATAAGAGCAGTCTCAGTGCTGTGGAGGCTCTAAAAAACCTGACTGGAAAACATCAAAGGAGTTGTTCATTTGGAGAAAGTTCGTAAGCTGTTGGTAAACAGCTTTTTCAAGGACTTTGCCAAAAAACGGCAGATTTGAGATGGGTCGGAAATTGTTCCGTACTGTGGCATCAAGACTGCTCTTCTTTAGGAGAGGCTTAATGACCGCAGTTTTCAACGCGTTTGGGAATGTTCCAGATTGAAGTGACATGTTAACTATGTGAGTGAGTGGTGAAAGTAAACTGTTGAGGACAGACTTTAGAAATCTAGTGGGTAACATGTCCAGGCAGCAAGTAGATGAACTCAGACTGGTAACGATCTCTAAAACAGTTTTGTCAGTTACAGGTGCAAAGTGATACTACTACTACTACTATTACTATTACTACTACTACTACTACTATACTACTATTACTACTACTATACTACTACTACTACTATTACTTCCACTACTACTACTATTACTACTACTACTACTACTACTACTACTACTACTACTACTACTACTACTACTACTACTACTACTACTACACAAACCTTTGACACATTCTGGGATCATTCAGACACTTTGAGGACCAAAACTTCACACGTTCATGAACACACTGGCACAATTTAATAAGAAGTATTTTTATATTTATTTTATTTATCCTGCATTTTGTCAGTTTATTGTTTTATTTGGCAGAACTACTTCTTATTTACAAAGTTCTAAATGTAAATATCTGAGCAGAAGAGCTGGACACACCTGGAAAATCTACGCTACACTCCAGCTGTTTCTTGTATTTGACCAAAACTGTTTTTAAATCCAGTAGTTGTTCCAGAATGTCCCACTAGAGGGCGACACTGCACAGGTTTAGTTTTATTTACGGTTTATTGAAACAAACTGAAATGTGTTTTAAAACCGCTTCTCGAAATCGAAATGTTGAAGTTCACGAATGCAGTAAACAAGAACTTTACCCAGTTTTATAATCTTGTATTTTTGTGTCAGAAATGTTCTTTATAATGTGAAATTAAAGTTAAATGTGTCATAATGAAAGTAAAATATGAGATTCTTATGGTGTCTTTATGTGTTCTCTGGATTTGTATTGTTTTTTTTTTTTTTGTTTTTTTTACATTTTAGAGCCCAAAGCAGCATAAAAATACTCACTTGTTTACTGTAATTGAGGAGAATATTTGAGTAATTGTACTTTACTAGAAACTACGATATGATCTCGATACACTGCACTTTTGATTCAGTACGTTATATTTCAAATCGATTCAACACATTTCAATAAAAAATAAAGATTAAATCAATGTCTGTGATACTAAAAGTCTTTGTTAAATAATTTCTTGTGCAAAATTAAAATGAAACACAAACATTTAAATCATCGAAAATGTCAAATGTGTCGTATAAAGAGTTTAAACAAGCAACAACATTGTAACCAAAAAATCTTCTTACCCACGATATCGATACTGTATCATCACATTAAACGATACGATATATTGATATTTAGATTTACACAAAATTATACAAAACACAACGAAACTGGGAGTCAGTGCAATAATCAGTTTATTTATTTCATGTTTCCACTGAGTCGTGTCCTTTAGTCTGACAGAAGCTGAACCACATCAGCGACACGAGGATCGAGCCGTTTTTATCAGAGACATTAGTTTATGTCAAATGAGTCATGTGATTTTAAAGTTTCAATTTCTGTAAAACATAAACAAATGTGTCAAAACTGCATTAAACACATGATAATGTCAAACAGCTGATGTGGCTCTAGAGCACAGGGTCAAACATAAGGCCCGGGAGCCAGATCCGGCCCTCCAAGACCTTTAATCTGGCCCTTGGCTGATTTTCAACTTAAATATTTTTATTAAAAATATTGGTAATTTTCTGTGGTGTTTATCACAGCAGCGTCTCCAGCGTCTCTGTACGTGGCCCCTCCCACCAGAGCAGCACAAATGAAGACTTGTCTCTTTCCAAACGCTCTTAAAGGACGATCGTTTTGACTGTTGACCGTGACACCCTCATCAGAAAAATGTCCAACATGAGAAAAGTGGAGCCGAGTGCAGAATTTTACAACAAAAATGTAGTTATTCCTGTTTACATACAAGTTCATGTTAAAACATTGTGTTGAAATTGTATTTTTCTTAAAGTTTCAGGTTGTTCATAATATTATAATATTTTGTAAAAGAAAGAGTTTATCAATTAAAAAAGATTTCTGTAATAGATTTGTGTTTCTCTGCACAAATATTTGAACTTATTGTTATTTTTGGGGTTTATATGACATGAGTTTTCTGATCCGGCCCCGGAGTTTGACACTCCGGCACTAGAGTTTATATTTTGCAAAGTTGAGTTTATTTATGCAGATTAGTAATAGTAATAATAATGATGATAATGATGGTTTTCGTTTTATTTCAAACATGGGAATGAAGGTGAAAAGTTGAAAATAAAACAACACAGAAAAAACAAACCTATATATATATATATATATATATATATATATATATATATATATATATATAGTTCTCGCATGTCGCCCATGCCAGTGATTTACTTTAGTTTTGGTTTTGAATCTGGCAACCCAAATGACAGAGTCATGTGAGGCTCATTCTGCGTTCTGATTGGATAAAAGTCTTGAACCAAAACACCCAATAATTATGGTTAAAACATGTTCCACAGTGGAGCTTTAAGACAGAACATTTAACTTAATAATAATAATAATAATAATATAATAATAACAACAATAATATCTTTCTTGTCTTCCTGTTTCCTCTGGTGCTACAGCCAAAATCGTCCCCCGAGCAACAGCAGCACATGGAGGAGGTTCTGGGTCGGACCATGTGCTTCTGTGGGCGGGGGGGTTTGGACTCTCCTCTTTGTTTGTATCTGCTCTGTTTTAACCCGTTTCACTTCTAAATGTGTCAAGACGAGTTTAATAAGAAGTTAACTGAAAAAGTCGACCGTTCGTGTGGTTTTGTGTTTGGTTAAGTCGTAAAATCAGACCTCTTCTCCTCGGCCCCCCCTCTGTGTGTTGCTGTGGTTGCGTCTGCGTTGTTAGTGTCTCTACATAAGGCCGTGTGCTCCGGAGACGCTGTGAGTCGTGGAGGAGCCAACGGGTAAAATATTCTCTTTTATTTTAAACTTTCTGCTTCGTGTAACTTAAAGGAAGTGTGTGTTTTAAAAAAGTAGAGATCATGTGAGGCTCATTCTGCTTTCTGATTGGGTAATTGTCTTGAGTAGTGGGACCAGATGTCGCTGTTTACCCGGGACAGTACCAGTTTTGAGCTCTGTCCCAGCAGATTTATCCAAACACCAGTGATTTGTCTCAATTTTATACAAAAAAATGTCCCAGGTGTCTCTATTTTGGACCAATCTGATCCCTGGCAATAGTAAAGAGACGCATAAACTGACATTTGTTTAGAAAATCTGCTTAAAAAAAGACCAAAACAAAATGCGATCAATGTTTAGGCCGTCTAAGATACTTTCACTATTAACTAATATTCAGTGTTGGGGAGTAACAGATTACATGTACCTGAGTTACGTAATCAGAGTACAAATTATGAGTAACTGTTTTCAGTTACAGTTACTGTTTTAGTGAGTGGTATTTGGATTACAGTTACTTTGTTGAAATAAATGGATTACACAGAGGTATTTTCCTGTTTTCACATTTTGGGCTAAATCCATCCAAAACCAGGTCTAATACAGGTCTAAACAAGGACTGAACCAGGACTGAACCAGGACTAAACCAGGTCTAAAACCAGGTCTAAAACCAGGTCTAAAACCAGGTCTAAACCAGGTCTAAAACCAGGTCTAAAACCAGGTCTAAAACCAGGACTAAAACAGGACTAAAACAGGACTAAAACAGGACTAAAACAGGACTAAAACAGGACTAAAACAGGACTAAAACCAGGTCTAAAACCAGGTCTAAACCAGGTCTAAACCCACAACTAAAACAGGACTAAAAGCAGGTCTAAACTAGATCTAAACTAGATCTAAACTAGGTCTAAACTAGGTCTAAACTAGGTCTAAACTAGGTCTAAACTAGGTCTAAACCAGGTCTAAACCAGGTCTAAACCAGGTCTAAACCAGGTCTAAACCTGGTCTAAACCTGGTCTAAACCTGGTCTAAACCTGGTCTAAAACCACGACTAAAACAGGACTCAAAGCAGGTCTAAACTAGATCTAAACCAGGTCTAAACTAGATCTAAACCAGGACTAAACCAGGACTAAACCAGGACTAAACCAGGACTAAACCAGGACTAAACCAGGACTAAACCAGGACTAAATTCTGCTGGGCGGACGTGTCTCCTCGTCTTCTATCAATAATATTTTTAATACGGTTACAGAAATACAGAAAATCTGGGCTTTTTATTTTCTTTTATCAGACAAAATTTCTTATGTTACGATTTCCTCGTCTTTGTTTCTCTACAGCAAATCAAGTAATCCAAAGTATTCAGATTACATTACTCACTTTAAGTAATTTAATGGATTACATTACAAACTACATTTTGGGGTGTGTAATCTGTAATCTGTAGGGGATTACATTTTAAAAGTCACCTTCCCAACACTGCTGATATTGGGTTTATGAAAACATTTGTACCCAACAGATTAGATGTAGGATTTAGAAAATGGTCAGATTATAATTTACTACACCTATGTCAGTGGATTAAGGACAACAACATTAAAACTTTTCAACAGCTGAAGTCAGAATTTGGCATTCCCAACACTGAGTTCATTAGGGATTTACAATTAAGATCATTTTTGAACAACTACTGTGCCCTGCTCCTATAGAGGCTTTGCACCGTGACGTGACCCCAATAACAACAGTACCTTCGCCGCCATGACACCGGGCAACACTATGTCACTGACTTCAGCAGCATCAGAGAAACATGGGCAGGTTTTATTGTGTATTTGGTTGTTCTAGATGCTCTGAACGGGATAAAACAATTAGTTTCTTCACTGTTCCTCTGGAAGTTACTCATCAGGAGCTCAAACAAGGGAATTATTGAAAAAAAAACAGGAATTATGGCTAGAGAACATAAACCACGAAGAGATTTCCTATGGTACCCATCTAGGGCTGGTATCATTAAGAAGTTGCCGATAGGATACATACCTCGATACACAGGCCACGATACGATACATATCTCGATACAGTGCACTTTTGATTCGATATGATATATTTCAAATTGATTCGATACGGTTCAATAAAAAATAAAGGCTAAATCGTGGCTGTGATACTAAAAGTCTTTGTTAAACCAGTTTTTGTGCCAAGTTCATATGAAACACAAACATTTTAATCATCAAAACAGTAAAAATGTGAGGGGAGAGCTGAGAGAGTCTCTGGTGGTGAAACAGGCACAGTTTTGTATGGGGGAGAGTTCAACATAGTTGATGTCAGAACCCTTGACCGTGCTATATTAGGTGTGAGAGGAACCATCTTGATTCCCGATCTGATGAGGCTTTCTAGATGGTTGGGCAGTGCCATGGGTGAAGGTGGGGAGGAGAAGGAGAGTGAAGAGTCCGTTGATGGAGTAGATGTAGCAATGGGGACTCCAGGCTGGTCTGTGGGCAGCGGAGGTGATGGGTGTGCTGGTGGCACTGGGGGAGGTGGTGGTGGTGTTGCTGACTCATTCTCTGGGGGAGGTGGTGCTGCTGACTTGTTCTCTGGGGGAGGGGGAGGTGGTTCTGTCTCTGGGGAAGGGGGAGGTGGTTCTGCTGACTTGTTCTCTGGGGAGGGGGAGGTGGTTCTGCTGACTTGTTCTCTGGGGGAGGGGAAGGTGGTGATGCTGACTTGTTCTCTGGGGGAGGGGGAGGTGGTTCTGCTGATTTGTTCTCCGGGGGAGGTGGTTCTGCTGACTTGTTCTCTGGGGGAGGGGGAGGTGGTTCTGCTGACTTGTTCTCCGGGGGAGGTGGTTCTGCTGACTTGTTCTCCGGGGGAGGTGGTTCTGCTGACTTGTTCTCTGGGGGAGGGGGAGGTGGTTCTGCTGACTTGTTCTCCGGGGGAGGTGGTTCTGCTGACTTGTTCTCTGGGGGAGCGGGAGGTGGTGATGCTGCTGAGTTGTTGTCTGGGGGAGGGGGAAGTGGTTGTGGTTGTGGCAGTGGTGGTGCTGTCAATGGTGCTGACTTGTTGGCTGGTTCTCTGTTAGGTGCAGTAGGGATGCTTCTCCCATTTCTCTTTTCTCTCACTGGATGCACAGGACCCTGTCCAGGCCGGTGCCTCAGAGCGTGGAGGAGGTTTTCCGTCAACACTCTCACTCCACCTCTGCTTAGGTGTGGGCCATTTCCCTCGAACAGGTCCTTCCGTTTCCAAAAAAGATCAAAGTTCTCAATGTAGTGCAATCCTCTGGCCGCGCACACGTTCAGCAGCCACGTGTTCAGCTGAAACAGTCGGGTAAATTTGTTCCTGTTCCTTAGGTCTATGTTGGGAAGAGGTCCACTGATAAATGTCTTAACCTCCACTTTATTAAGCTCCTCGAATAATTTAGTGAAATCCCTTTTCAAGACTTCACTCTGTTCCATTCTGATGTCCACTGCACCCACATGCACAATCAGCTGTTTGACCCCTTGATGTGTTGACAAAACTTTTGGCAGGAGTTTTGTTATCTCAGAAACAGTGTACGTTGGGTAGCAGCATGTTAGGATTCTTCTGTGACTCACACCACTGATAGCCCCGTCTCCTAGCAGCAACGTATCTCTGACCTTGACGTTTGGCACAGATTCCCGGTATGCCTGCACTCTTTTGCCAACTTTATTGTTCTTGTTTTGTGATGACAGTACATTATCCCTTTGTACATTAACATCAGTCTGTGACAGTGGTGAAAATCTGTTTGTTGGCTTTATTGTGGGTGATATAACGATATTAGCATTGTCTTTTATCACTCGCTGCGCTGGCTTAGCATTTTGGTCTGTACCAAGTTTTGGAAAAGACACAGTATCACTCAGGTTTAAGATGAAAGAATTTTCACCCTCTTCTCTGGAAATAACTGTAGGTTGCTCACCACTGGACGTCACTGGTAGCGTCTGATGAAGTCCTTTTTCAGTTTCTAAAGCAAATATCCGTGCTCGCAGCTCATAAATTTCTTGTTGATAGTTCCGACAGCGCTCACAGATAGAATTCCCTTGGTTTCTTCTCCCCGACATGTTGGCTCATCAGATGATTTGTTAAAAAATGTAAAAATGTTTAAAAGTATTAATTAGCTTAAAAGGAAATCAAAAATAGACACATTATCCGTTGTTTGAGGAGGTAAACTGATTAAAAAGCGAAAACAGCAGGAGCAAGCAAGGATAGCGTCCGCACTCTTCAGAAGCAGGAAGTACTGTACAAATGCATCTGTGTTTGTCACGATGTGCGTTTGGTTTGGTAAACGTGCAGAGGCTGGTAAATAACTGTCTAAGAAATCATCCTGAGTTTACAGAGAACATTTTGTATGTGGAGCGACAACAAAACAAAATCCCGTTTGTTAATGGAGAGGAGCAGAAGACAAACAGACTGAGCTGCACTTTCTTGTTCTTGTGGTTTTACAGCAACATCACGTCTTGGTCTCTTTGCAGTGGAAGGTGTTTCTTGGTGAACAGTTGGTGCTTTTCACTTTGGTGGTGACTTTTTAAATTCGTAACCGCGGTTGTGTGAGGGATCGGATTTTACTTTGGACAGAGAAAATTGCGAAAATGTTCTCTGTAAACTCGGGATGATTTCTTAGTCAAATGTTTCCTTTTTGGTTCTTCCTGTGGATCAATCCTGCCCATCACCTTCACCTTTCACTATTTTTCAATTCCGTTGGGAAGAAAAACAGTTTGAACAGAGGTTTGATTCACACACATCTGATTCACTTTTGCATTTATGGAGTTCGCAAACAAATTTCTCGAGTCGTTTTCCGCTGTTAGGATCCAACAACCACACAATTACGATGTAAGATAAGATAAGATAATCCTTTATTGTCTCCCATGGGAGAAATTTGTCTTGGGACGGGGGTCACATGCTTTATCAAAAAACAGGACAACACAACACAAAGCAGCACATAAACAAACACCATAAAACTAAGTAAATATGAGACCGAGTCTGACCACGAGTGATGCACCAACAGGACCCTTAAATTATCCTTAACAGGCAAACCCTTGCATTCTTCTGTTCTATTAATTATTGCACATTCCCTACACTTATGTGCAGTTTTGATTGCACAAGCCCTAAGCCTTTTATAATTATTTTTTAACTGCACTATCTGAGTTTAGCAGATTGTCCGAATCCCAAAACTAAAATATGACAATATCAGAACCAGAAACAAAAGTGATATGGTTCAAAAGACTTGAAAAAATCGACTTTGTCAATAGACACATCCCACTGGGAAAACAAACATGGAGGTTTGAGTCTCACTTGTTCGGAAAATCCTTCCCAGTCTGAATTGCGCGATGACTGGAAGTCTGAAATTTGTGATGCGTGTATTAGGTCTTATAGTCAGAAAAATACAGTAATTATGATTAACCACAGTAAAAACATGACACCTGTCGTATGCACTTTGACCCCGACAGGTGCAGCGGGGGGTCAGCAGCACCTGGAGGACCTGTCAGAGGTTGCCATGGTGAAACTGTCGTACTGTCACATCCTGCCGCTGCTCTGCACCGTCGCCCTGGTGCCTGTGCTCTACATCTCCTGGGCCGATGTCTCTCAGAAAAAATGGTGAGTCCGTCCTCTCCTCTGATCACAGACCAAAGAGACAGCCAAATGAAGCTCAGCGAGGCCGGCAGCTAACCCCAGAGATCGTGTAGATCAGGGGTGTCAAATTCATTTTGGTCCAGGGGCCGTATCCAACCGACTTTGATCCCAAAGGGGCCGGATCACAAAACTCATGACACATAGGCGAGTTTCATTGTTGACAAAAGCGCACGTTGCATGCTGGGAATTATTTTGGTCGGCGGCAAGAAACACTAATTCAACATGACGGACGGAGCGAGAAAGCACGTAAAGGGTATTGATCCTGGTTATTTATCCACTCTAACGGCAGAGGACCCAAGACCATTTGACCAGAAACTGGTCATAAACATCGATGGACGACAAATCACCCTTTTCAACCCCGACAAAAGGTGGAACAAACCAAATTTCTGGTCAGAATCTCCAACTACCTGGACAAATATTCACTTGGGTGATATCCACAATGACTTGGTGGAAACTCCTGGACCATTCACAGCAGAAAAGATGAAAACCTCCAAGAGTCTCGATGTGTTGTTGAACTTGTTGGAGTCCACGGTTTGTTAGGATCTTCTACGTTTGCTCTGCGGATGTTTGAAAGTCGTTTAATTCAGCGTTAGTGGTTCTTTTCACTCGGAATAAGAAAAAGACATTTTCCGTCTTCCGTGCTTCTATTTGTGCATCCGATAATGCAGCAGGAATTGACCATTATTGGGGGTAAATACGTGAGGTTACACACTGTGTTTGACGCTACCGTGTTTCTTGCCTCCGACCAAATATTTCCCAGCAGCAACGCCGGCTTTTAATAACAATGACGTCAGCTGAAACTCACCTATGGTCTGTGTATGTCTGTGTTGTGTAACGTTGACTCGTCCTCTCATCCTGCAGTTTGTCGGAGTTGAAGTTCGATTTTCGGTTGTGGAGGTCTGAGTTTTCCACGGCTCCTCCCTCCACGACGGACCCGCCCGGCCTCACCCCCGTCCCCCTCCTGCACCTCGCAGACTACCACAGAATGCCCCAGTGGGACTTTGACGACGTGTACAGGACCGAACGACGGAGCCACAAGATCAGTCAGGTCAGTGTCACCTCAGGTCAGCATCCCCTCGGGTCGGCGTCTTCTTGGGTCGGCGTCACCTCGGGTCTGTCACCTCAGGTCAGCGTCTCCATCCAAACGTAGAGACGAGAACCTTCATTTAACTAAACTATCTTTTAGATATCTTTTAAATTATTACCAAAACTAAAATGTACTCGAGTAAAAGTACAGTTACATGACTAATATCTATATATATATTATTTCTTATTTTTTTTATTTATGTATTTATAAAGAGACTGCACATATTAACAAACATAAAAATATAAATATGTAAAGATTAAAGCAACGTGGCTCATTTCCATCTTCAGTCCCTCGGCAGGTTGATGTGAAATCATCTACAGGACACAGAAAAGTACAACAACAATCAATCAAAAGTACATAAAACCAGCACACGCACTGTACACACACACACACACACACACACGCACTGTACACACACAACACACACGCACTGTACACACACAACACACACACGCACTGTACACACACAACACACACACTGTACACACACTGTACACACACAACACACACACACACACAACTGTACACACACAATTACATTTCAAACATCATTTGAAGTTTAAAGTCAACAGTTTAAGAGTTAAACCAACATCCCCCGATATAAAAGAAAATGTTATTTGGTTAAACACTGTAACATATTTGTCCATTGATCATCATGTTTTAAATGTTTAGAAAACGCTGCAGTGTTTAAAGTTCTCGTACATGAGCTGCTCCGTGTTTCATGTTTGAGCTGCTCCAGAAACAAAAGAGTTTGTCCAGAAACACTTTTCGTAAACGGCACAGAGCAGTCGCCTCTAGAGCTGATCGTGTTGTGAGATCTGATTTTTTTTTTTTTTTCAAACTCCTTTAGAGGAGGTGAAGCAAGACTATTAAAAATGTTATATACCAAAATTAAATCTGAATATTTAATTGTGTTGTCCCAATTTAGGAATTAGTATTTGTCAAGGTTTCTGCATTTGTGGGCTTTTTGTCTAATACGTTAAGTACTTTTTTATAGATTCAGCTCTTTTAAGAGGAATTTTGCTTGTCAGAGTCCAACTAGTAATGCAATAATTTAGGTGGGGCAAAATTGATTGATTTGTTTTTATTTCGAGTTTGTGCCAAAAGAGAAACAATAATCATGTACACTACATACACACTGTAAACAACAGAAAAACACATTTCTCGAAAAGGAGTGGGAAGAAAAACTTGTATTAACCCACCACTGTTCATGACAGAGTTTTAAAAATGATGTGTTTACTTCTGAACATTGATCATGAAACTTAACAAATATTTGCATATAGCAACATAAATTACTATATTATGCATATAAAATATATAATTGTTTTCATTTTGTACTGTACATATATAGAACAGGATGTGGGAGAAATGGTTATTACGATACCAACAATCCAAGCTAACGGCCAAACAACTAGTAGCTCAATGTTCCAACATCCACAAACGGCAACTGCATCACAACTAGAGATTGATGAGGTACAACACAAATGCTACAGCAAGGGGGAACCAGTGTGCCAGGTCAG
>NW_026571047.1:36362304-36409922 GCF_026225935.1 Boleophthalmus pectinirostris
GGACCAGGATCCAGGAGGAGCCGGAGCTCAAAGACAAGTTCATCCCAAACATTCGGATGTACGTTTACAACGGGAGCATCAGCATGAGCGAGTGGAACAGACTCTCCCACTTCAACAACCCCTTCGGCTTCATGAACTACACACACCAAGGTCAGAGTCCACATCAGTCGAGTCCTGCTCGAGTCCTGTTCCACCTGAGCTACACACACCCAGGTCAGTCCATAGAGACCTTCTAAGGAGGTCCTTAAACGTGTGCAGAACCAGGCAGCGTCTGAGTCTGTGGGAGCCAGCGCCCCCTGCGGGCACAGACCCAGCGCCCCCTGCGGGCACAGACCCAGCGCCCCCTGCGGGCACAGACCCAGCGCCCCCTGCGGGCACAGACCCAGCGCCCCCTGCGGGCACAGACCCAGCGCCCCCTGCACACAGGGCTCACAGCTGTGGTGGACAGTGCTGTGGTGGGAGGAGATGGACTCAGATCTTGGGGATGTTCAGGTCCCTCTCTGGTCTGAGGAGCTCTTCTGCTGCTGGAATGTTCCAGGAGCTTGATTCGTGACTCCCCCAAAGATCTGCTCTTCTCCCAAGTTTAGATTTAGTCTCTGCTCTGCTGTGGTGTGTGGAAGCAGACTTACTCTTAGGACACACTCACACTAGGACTTTAGAACCGTGCCGAGATCAAGCACGATTCTGTAGAGTTCTATGTTCTGCACTCACACCTGCACGACCGAACTGATGACGTCAGCGAACACTTTCAGAGAAGAAACAAGTCCAGTGGCAGAAGTTTCTATAAACTAGGCAGATGTGCGTCCTCTTATGATACACACTCCTATGTGAGTTTATGGATTAAACGACAGTGTGTGGGAGTGAGGACAGAGACGAGGCTGCAAAACTTCTTTCTCTGTCACCACAGTCCTTACTGAAGGTAAGTGCAGATTAGCCATGTGTTTTGAAGCCTAGTTTATTCACTGTTTTTACTGTATGAGTAACATCAGCGCAGACACACGGCTCCTCTACTAAAGTCATGTGTTTGTGCTCGTACATGAGCACCTCCCCCAACTGAGCAGAAGTCCAAACCGTACCGTGTCTGGGCCCGGTTCGATTAAAGTCCTAGTGTGAGCGCACCTTTATTTACCTAAAGGGGAATCACAGAAAATGATCTAAACACAGAGTTTATTCTGAAATGTCTCCAGTTGGATGTAAACGTTTGTTTTGTGTGTCAGATGTGATGTCCGCTCTGAACCTGGTGCAGAAGCCCAAGGAGCCGCTGCTGCCGCCTAAACCAGGCAGAGACTGTATCAGCTGTGCTGTGGTGGGCACTGGAGGAATCCTCTGGAGGTCCAAGAAAGGAGCAGAGATCGACCAACACGACTATGTGTTCAGGTCAGACTGCTGTGGCACAGAGCTGAGCCTGTGCCCCTCAGTGAGGAGGTGGTGGGTTTAATATACAACTCACTGACATCAGTTTTAGACCAATGCCCCAGTTCATCATCATCAAACTGTCTGCTCCTGTCTGCTCCTGTCTGCTCCTGTCTGCCCCTGTCTGCCCCTGTCTGCCCCTGTCTGCCCCTGTCTGCCCTGTCTGCTCCTGTCTGCTCCTGTCTGCCCCTGTCTGCTCCTGTCTGCCCCTCTGCCCTGTCTGCCCCTGTCTGCCCCTGTCTGCTCCTGTCTGCCTCCTGTCTGCCCCTGTCTGCTCCTGTCTGCTCCTGTCTGCTCCTGTCTGCCCTGTCTGCCCTGTCTGCCCCTGTCTGCTCCTGTCTGCCCCTGTCTGCTCCTGTCTGCTCCTGTCTGCTCCTGTCTGCTCCTGTCTGCTCCTGTCTGATCTGTTGTGTTTTGTCCTCAGGGTAAACGGAGCGGTGATAAAGGGGTTTGAGGAGGATGTTGGGAATCGTACAGACGTTTACGTTCACACGTCTTACTCCATCACACAGGCCGAGATCCGCTTCAGGAAATACAACTACACCCGAGCCCCACATGACCAGGTGCTTCAGTCCTGGTTTTAGTCCTGGTCTAGTCCTGGTTCTATGACCTCTTGTTGTTTCAGGGCATAAAGTACGTGCTGATCCCTGAGGGCAGGAGGGACTACGAGTGGCTGTCTGGACTTTACAAACGAGAGAGACGCACAGCGGGATATTTTAAAAACTGGCGGTGAGAGTTTAACTGAATGAGGTGGAAATAATTTTCTTTGTTTAAACCTGCCCCGAGTGCCTTTAATTTGGCATTTCACATTTTAGAACTTAAAGCATTATAAATCTATAGTATTTGTTCAATACTGGCAACGCAGAAATGCAGATTTATGGACTTAAAAACAGCACAGCTTCAGACTTTTACCTGTAACATCACAATCCTGAGAAAATCAAAATTACGTGTTTGATAAATCAGTTTAACAAGCTAAAAATCTGACAAGTTGATTCATTTTTTTAAAAAATTCTTTGAGTGAACTGCGGTGAATGTGTTTGGACCACTGCAAACCATTTAAAATTCTGTTTTCCAAGTTTTTAAACTTAAAACTCATTTCTGCTCTGGTCCCGTCTCTGGTCCCTGGTCCGGTCCCTGGTCTGGTCCGTGGTCTGGTCCTGGTCCCTGCTCTGGTCTCTGGTCCCTGGTCCGGTCCCTGGTCTTCAGACCCTGGACTCAGTACTCTGGTCGGTTCAACGAGTCGAACTTCTACGTTCTGCACATGGACTTCCTGCGATACGTCAGAAACAGGTCAGTGTCACTTTAAAGCTGCACTGTGTAACTTTCTGGTTGGCGGAGGTGGGGGGGGGGTGTTATTATTATGTTATTATTATTATGTTTATTTATTTCAGACAGTAATACATAGAACATAAATAAAAAAAAAAAATAAAAACTAAATAAAAACCAAAAAAAAACCAAAAACGTAAATACATAGATATAACACAAAAAGTAACTATTTCTATTCTATAATAACAGGCAAAATAAATGTTACGCAGAATTTTCCTTGTGTCCGAAAAAGGAGTGGGAGGAAGTAAATACTTATTTAACCCCACCCCTTTTTTCTACAGTCATTTATAATTTCCGACCAGTCTTTGATTGATGGTGCTGTTTGTGTCATCCATTTTTTTGTAATAGCTTTTTTTCCTGCCCCCAGAAGTATGTTCCAGAGATTATCCATTGATTGTATCCATGGCAGAGGGTTTTGAGGCCCAAGTACATAGTTCTGAAGTCAAGTGGAACGGTCACATTAAAGATAATTCGCAATGCTTTGTTGATTTCTGTTCCAATATTTATGGATCACATGACAGTCCCAAAACACATGGTACTGACGGGCGTCTCGGCAGCCACAGTTTCTCCAACACCTGGATTTCCCTGTGAATCGTGGCCACTTTGGTTTGGTGTTATAAAAAAACGTGATATATTTTTCCACCCATATTCTTTCCAGATATGTGATTTTGTGCTCCTCCATTGAGATGTTTATATATTTTCCCATTCTTCATCTGTCACTGTAAAATGACCTTCCCTTTCCCATTTATTTTTAATATATTTAGTAGAGTGGTTAGCCAGATTATTAATGCATTTATTAGGGGTGTCAAATTATCGCGTTAATTGCGATTAATTAATTACAGTCATATTTAGCGCATTATGTTTTTTAATCTCGTTAATCTAATTTTTAATCTTTAACTTTAGTGTTTCTGTATGTGAGTTTCTTTATTATAAAACCTGTTTTTATGTGTTGTTGGGACAACAACACACACACACACACAAACACACACACAAACACACACCTTCATCATCGTCATTAACCTGAGAACGCGCGGACCACGTTTCTTTCCGTAGTTACTGCGCGGACACCGACGTGCTGCCGTGAGCCGCGTGTGGATCGTGTTTTCTCGCTACGCGCCGTAAACCGCGCTTCCTCCTGTGAACCTCTAAACCAGAGACTAAAACCAGGACTAAAACCAGGACTAAACCAGGACTAAACCAGGACTAAACCAGAACTAAAACCAAAACCAGAACTAAAACCAGAACTAAACCAGAACTAAAACCAGAACTAAAACCAGAACTAAAACCAGGTCTAAACCAGGTCTAAACCAGGTCTAAACCAGGACTAAACCAGGTCTAAACCAGAACTAAACCAGAACTAACACCAGGACCAGGATTAATCCATTCCAGGACTAAACTAGGACTAAAGTAGGTCTAAACCAGGTCTAAACCAGGACTAAAACCAGTGATCTCATATATAAAGCATTTCTCTATCAATAATATTTTTAATCTGGTTAAGGAAAGACTGGACTTTTTATTGTCTTTAAGTCGACAAAAGTTATTATGTTCAGATTTCCTCGTCTTTGCTGCTTTACAACAAACAGTTTCTTATTCATGGAGACTTGGGCTCAACAGACAATTTGGAGAGATTTGTTAAACAATAAATGACTTTAAAAAGTCACTTTTTTTTGTTCTGTATCAGTCTTTTGATCTGCCACAATAATGTAATAATGAATTTAAATGAAAATACCTCAAATTGAAGCTTTTCTCAGCAATTTTTAGGTGAGATTAAAATGAGATTAATTTGATTAATTAATTACAGATCATAATTAATTAATCTCTCAATTTTTTTTATCGCATGACAGCACTGGCATTTATACAGTTTAGTTATCATTCCCTTTGAAAGTTCTGATTCATGTGCCTTAATAAACATTTCGATCAGAGGATTGTAGTGATCAGCATTGCTTTGCTTAATGTTTTGGTTGTAATAACGTCTTATCTGTAAGTACCTGCAGAAGTCCTTGCTTTCTAAGCCAAAGGATTCCTTTAACGTGTCAAAACTTTTCACTTGATTTCCTTCTATAATCTGGTAAAACGAGAACGTAAACTATTTTTAAAGGCAGTGATCGTTTGGTCTGATTGAATTCGTCTGTGGTATTGTATTTTTTCAGGCACTTTTTTTTCTCAATCTAAAATCAGTAACTATGAAAACTGGCAGATGATCTGTGATATCATTTATTAACAACCCGCTTAATGTATGTTTGTCAGTGTCATTAGTGATGATATTATCTATTAGTGTGGCAGAATGTGCTGTTATCCTTGAAGGCTTTGTTATTTTTGGATACAGAGTTTAAACTGAACATAGTCTCAATACATTCCTCTGTAATTGTATGTTTGTATGGATTTAGCAAGTCAATATTAAAATCACCACAAACAAATATCCTCTTATGCAGTTTTTGGGAGTATGCTTCTTCTAACCAGTTAGTGAACATTTCAATATTTTCCATTCTTATTTCAAGTACATTTTCAATAGCTGTTGTCATTTGCTCTATTATTTTGAAGTTCAAGCTATTGTCTACATACAAAGCCACTCCTCCACCCAATTTGTTTTGTCTATTTAAATAGTTTAGTTCATAACCATCGATTACGAACTGTGTGCCTTTATTTTCTGTAAGCCAAGTTTCAGATACAGCAATGAAATGACTAAAATGACTAAATGACTGAGACAATTGTTGCAAATACTCCTTTATAGCGGTGAAGTTTATGTAAAGGCTTCTACTGTTAAAGTGGATTATTGAGAGTTTATCCTCAGTATCAATGCCACTGTTGAACTGTTCATCTTATTGGTCCAGCAGGCTTCCTCGTACTTTGCCAGATCCTCCATATTCCCTGGCCTCCTCTGGGGTCCCATTCAACTTGATGAACACTTTACAATTTGTTGTCCACGTATTCTGATTCTTCTTTACTTTGCGTAAGTATCGAGCTTTCCTGGCGATGTCTGCGTTGTGTTTGGTGAGGTGTTCGTTTAGGTGCACGTTTGATCCTCTCAGTTTGTGTCCTTGTCTGAGCAGCGCCATTTTATCTTTCCTGCTAACAAACCTCATTATGACTGCGGGTTTGTCAGCGGCGTTCCTCGTGGGGAGCGGGTGACACGCTTCGATGCTTTCGGGGTTCATCTCAATTCCTTTCGCCTGCAAGAAAGCGGCGACTTGTTGCTCTGTAGAGCTCATATCCGGCTCCCCGGGCTCATCCCCGTTGTTCGCGGTCACCGCCCGAGCGTATGACCGGGGTTTGATACGGAGCCCGGAGACAATAACGTCCTTCATCCTCGTGTATTGTTCTAAATCAGTCACCCTCCTTTTAAGAGATGCGATGCGCTTGTCCTTCTCTTCTACAAGCAAGCGTAGCGCCTTCACGTCCTTGACGAGCTCCAAGATTTCTTTTTGATTCACGTTGATAGATGACACTTTGTCAGTGAGATTGTCGAGTGATTTTTTTAATGTCCTCGATCGTTAGTTTCCTCTTTGGTCCCATTTTCGGCCTCTTTTCGCGTAACAGCTGCTTCCAGATCTACCGTGCGCACAACCAGCTGTTCAGGCCAGGGCGCTGCTTGTTTCTATGTATCCATAGAAACAAGCAGGTGTCCGTCACTGCTTGTTTCTATGGATACATCTTTGCTCTGCCTGGAATGTTCCACAGTGTAACATTAAACACCTCTACTTTTCATTTATTCAATTACTGTAACCTGGTCTGGTTTAGTCTCCATGAAGATATAAAGGTTTAATGCCAAACTGTGGAACATTCCAGATAAAGCAGGTAATGATAATCTCCATGGCGAAAAGCGTGTGATGGACCCTCCACCAGAAAAGTTAGAGTGCAGCTTTAAATGTGATTATTTCTGCAAAACTCATTAAACCGCCACTGACCTTTGACCTTTGACCTCTGACCTCAGGTTTCTGAAGTCTCACACGCTGCAGAGCAAACGCTGGGCCCTCGTCCGACCCACCACCGGCGCCTTCATGATGTTCGTGGCCCTGCACCTGTGCGACCAGGTACGACTCCGGGGTCTACGTAAATCCAGAAGTGCGCGGTTGGCATGCTAGTTGTTAATTGTTGTGGCGTTCAGACCTTGGCGTCAGACTTCACCCCGCAGGTGTTTGTAATCCGAAACGCCGGGCTGTAATCGGGGTGATGTCGACGGTCGCTCTGTTGGTCGAGCGTCAAATCCACTGATCTGAAATTTCGTGGTGCGATTCCAGCTCCCACAGATGAATGCTATTCTTGTGTCCTTGGGCAAGACACTTAATCCACCTGGCCCCCAGTGTCTGTGTACCATATTTTGCGCACTATTAGGCGCTCTGGATCATAAGGCGCACTGTCATATATTTTTGAACTTTTTTCACAAATAAACCATGTGGGACTTTAAAGGAAACCCAACAGTGTGATGGGTGAGTGGTTTTGTTTGTTTGTTCGTTCACGGTGACTCTGGGCTTTGTTCAGTTGTGGCGTGTTGAATTGTCGGCGTGTTCGCTGTGACTCAGTTGTTCAGTCGTGTCGAGAAGCAGGCACATTGCGCTCGCTTTTTCGGTTCGTTCCTCCGTTCCGTTCCTCGTCGGCGTGGAGTGATGCGTGTGTCTGCGGGTGTGTTTCGCTGTGCGGTCGCTGTCTGCTCCGTGTGTGTTTGCGGCTTTGTAGTTTACTGAAGTCGTGCTGGGACACCTGAGTGGATTCGTGAATAGGGAGCTCTGGATTGCGGTGCACAGTCTTTTTTTGATGGGGTTGGCGGCTTAAGAGCACAACCTATAGTGCAGAAAATACGGTACTCTGGTGTGAGTGATTCTTTGTTGTAAAGCACTTTGAGCCTTGAAGGTGCAAAAGCGCAGTATAAAAATGTGACCAGTTACTACAGTGACATCTAGATGAAGAAACCCGGCCCTCCATTGCCAACAGAGCCTAAAGGAAGTCGTCATCTGCATGTTTCCAAATGTCTCCCGGGTTTGACGTAAGCGTGACTAGAGCCTGTTCTACAGAAATGTACAAAAACTTGACAAAAAACTGTACACAGCAACTCCACAAACCTGATGTGATGCGCGGGAGTTTTCTTTGCTCAGGGCTGCGAAATGCGTCGATCTTGATCTACCAGTCGATCGCCAAGGTGGTGTGAATAGATCGTAGTGTCTTGGTACTCGAGACAGTTTTTTTACATCTTGGTCTTGTCTCGGACTCGACCGCGTTTGGACTCGATCTTGAAGTTGTTCGGATTTGGACTTGAGGTCTGACACTTGATGAGTGCGCTCATATTTCATTACGGCCGCTGCTGTCTGTAATAAATTTGTCTCGGTGCACAGGAGCGTGGGGTGTACCCGACAAGTACGGGTAAATGGTTACTGAGACGGGCATGTTTTTAATGTTCTGGGCAGGTAAGCGGGCGAGTAGTAATTACACACGGGCGGGTCAGGACTACACCAGGACTTAAGAGAGAGAACCCCGAGCCCTTGGACCAGGGAGTCCGCTAAGTGTATTCAGGCGACAGCTGCACTTACCTCCACTTACCACGTACCTCTGCAGCGGCCCTTTCACCTGTGGTCACCCGACGGACTACGTGGGCACAACTCCAAGTCTGTCTCAACAGTGAGTCCTGGTTCAGTTTTGGTTTAGTCCTGTTTTAGTTCAGTTTTAGTGCTCGTGGTTCAGTCCTGGAACCAGTCCTGAAACCTTAGGTTAGTCCTGGGTTAGTCCTGGGTTAGTCCTGGGTTAGTCTTGGGTTAGGCCTGGTTTAGGCCTGGTTTAGTCTGTGGCGTGTTTCTTCTGCTCAGTAAATAAAGCTTGTGAAGTGATGACAGTCGAGTCGTGTCTGTGAATTCGTGTTCATACTGAAGAAAGTGAAACCGTTTCTTTTCGTAATTGTAATTCTTGAAGTCGTAACTTTTCACTTTGTGTTCTGATGGCTGCTTCAGTTACAATGCTTTAAAATTTGTGTGTGATTTGTCACGGGTTCAGGCGGGTGCGGTTTTAACGTTCATATAATCACGGGTTAACGGGCAGGTGTGTTGCTGTACTGCGTGGATGTGGGTGAGTGCGGGTCTCCAAAAATGGACCCGTGCAGGACTCTGGCGTGGGGCGTCTCTCTGCAGCCTTTGCGCTCATCTGGAGCCCGCGGACACTTCGCGGCGCATCACCACATGCAACCGACGCACGGCTGGTTCACAACAGCATGTATCACAGGACAGGTTGAACTTTTTAAAACATCCTGTTTGAGAAACTTGTCGCCCAAAACAACATATTAACATGTTTTACAATATTCGGAAGCAGAGAGGGGTCACAACAAACGCAAACGCTGCAACAAATACAAATGCGACAACACACCAAAAAAAGCCACAACAGAAATGACCGTGGGACTATTTTCTGACGGACCGATCAAGCGGCAAGTGAAGAAGAAGAAACTACAACGTGAAAGGAATAATGATAAAACAATAAATTACTTTTACTTACGTTTCCAACTTCTCCGTTCCTTTACTTTTCACGTTGTAGTTCTTCTTCACTCGCCGCTTGATCGGTCCGTCGGAAAATAGAGTCCCGCGGTCACTTCCGTTGTGGCTTTTTAATGTGTTGTGGCTTTTTGTTGTGTTGTCGCATTTGTATTTATTGCGGCGTTTGCGTTTGTTGTGACCCCTCTCGGCTTCTGTAACAGTAATGACAATAATAAAAATTTTCAAAACACTAAAAGGAACACGGTGATGTAAATGTGTGATGTTTGAGCAGTTTTCTCTTCCAGGTGGATGCGTACGGATTTATAACCGACGATTACAAACAATATTCTAACTACTACTACGAACGCGGCGCCAAAACCCGCGTGGTCTTCTACATAAACCACAACTACGACCAGGAGAGGGCGCTGTGGAGGAGACTGCACGACCTGGGCGTCATTCACCTGTACATGGGAGAACCGCGAAAGCACGAGCCCATGCAGCATCCCCCGAAGGCAGCACAGTGAGCAGCGAAACCACCCACGGCAAAACTCGACACAGACCAAAAAGAAGAAGAAAGTTTAATATCACACGTGTTTTATTGTAAAGATAATGTGAAATATGTAGTTCTGTATAATAAAATCCTCTGTGTTTGACCAGTTCTTCAGTGTCTCTGGGTTATGTCGCAAAGAAAATGCAAAAATGTCGGCGCACACAGTAAACAGGAGAATTGTGTTTTGGTCATTTTTGTGAGGACTTTTTCCTCCGGTGAGCTACCTTTTACAAAACAAAAATGCCAAAGAGGGACTAATTTTAATGCCCACAAGAAATTTAGACGTTAATAAGAAAGAGGGCGAGTCTTTGGGTGCAGTTAGACGCCTATAAAACATAAACCATTGCTCATTTCTTGGTGCACAAAGTTGGGCTTAAAAATGATACATTTAGAGTAGGGATGTAACAATAACCGAAATATCGTGATATCGTATCGTTAAAAGTCTCAAAATAATATCGTGGGCTGTCACAATATATTGAATCACAAGTTCCTTTGCTTAAATGCAGGTTTTATAGCAGCAACAGCTTAAAAACATTGGGAACTACATATCCCATGATTCATTTCAGTGCAAAAAACATGAAGAAATATGTTTTTACTAGTGCTGTCAAATGATTAGTTTTTTTCATCAGATTAATTACACTTTAGAATTTTGATTAATCCCGATTAATCGCAGTTAATTATTCCGACAAAAACACAATTTATTGTCAGAAAGTTATATTGACATTTTTTAAATGTCAGTATAACAATCAGTCAGCAGTTGTATCTTGGCGATCTCACTTGTGCAGTACAATTCGTTTATTCTTGTAGAAATCGTCCCCCTCACCTGTGGCCATGTGCATGACATTTTGCAGCTCTTGGTCTTAACGATGTTAATCGGCCTGCATGCTGTGGCGATCCATTTTGCCAAGGCGTTGGTCAACTTATCGGTGGTACATTTGTTGACAACATTGCGGTGTGTGCACTCCGCCAGTGTTGCTTGTCGTGCTTGGCTTGTTGTCGGTGTAGAAGTCTGGTCTTTGCTCGCCGCTGAATCAAACACGTGTTTTGCTTTAAGATGGTATTTCAAGCTTGTTGAGCTTCTGTGGAAAGAGAATTCATCACCACAATATGTGCAAACTACCTTAGTTTTATCTGAAGTCCCGTCGGGGAGTTTTTTGAAGAGAAATTTGCCGCTGAGCACAACTGTCATAGTCTCATTAGCCGTCTTTGCATCGGTGTATGACAGACCTGATCACTGACCTGAACCTGCGCGGACTCTCAGGTCACCATCCGCCTCCGCGCTGTCGACAGAGGAGCATGTCCGGCCAAAATAAACTGTGTGATTGATCTGCGTAAAAATATATTAGTGCGATCATTTTTTGTGATTAATCGCATGCGTTAACACGTTAACGTTGACAGTCCTAGTTTTTACTTGAATCCATGCATCACAAATTTCGGATTTCCAGTCATTGCTCAATGCATACTGGGAAGGATTTTCTTCCATGTTTGTTTTCCCAGTGGGATGTGTCTATTGACAAAGTCGATCTTTTCAAGTCTTTTGAACCATATCACGTTTGTTTCTGGTTCTGATATTGTCATATTTTATGGGATTTGGACATCATAATTGTGTGGTTGTTGGATGTCTGATTGTGCTCAGACATCCACAGCTTTGAGTTTTCTTGCTTTGTGCTGTGGTCCAAAGCAAGAAAAATATCTGATGAAGTTTTTTTTGCCAAAACGTTATTTTGAAAATAAAAAAAACTTTTGCACATCGGCCATCTGACTGAGCTGTGCATTTTTTTCACTCTTGTCTGGCTGCTCCTTGCATTTGCACCTCTACAAGAATTTTTGTGTGTGTTTTCTGTTTGTTTTGAATAGACAAAAAGCCCACAAATGATCACTTTTGCAGAAAACTTGACAAATACAAATTCCCAAATTGGGACAACACAGTTAAATATTCAGATTTAATTTTGATTAAAAAAAAAATCATATCTCACAACACGATCAGCTCTAGAGGCGACTGCTCTGTGCCGTTTACGAAAAGTGTTTTTGGACAAACTCTTTTGTTTCTGGAGCAGCTCAAACATGAAACACAGAGCAGCTCATGTACGAGAACTTTAAACACTGCAGCGTTTTCTAAACATTTAAAACATGATGATCAATGGACAAATATGTTACAGTGTTTAACCAAATAACATTTTCTTTTATATCGAGGGGATGTTGGTTTAACTCTTAAACTGTTGACTTTAAACTTCAAATGATGTTTGAAATTAATTTGTGTGTACAGTGAGTGTGTTGTGTGTGTACAGTGCGTGTGTTGTGTGTGTACAGTGAGTGTGTTGTGTGTGTACAGTGCGTGTGTTGTGTGTGTACAGTGCGTGTGTTGTGTGTGTACAGTGCGTGTGTTGTGTGTGTACAGTGAGTGTGTTGTGTGTGTACAGTGCGTGTGTTGTGTGTGTACAGTGCGTGTGTTGTGTGTGTACAGTGCGTGTGTTGTGTGTGTACAGTGAGTGTGTTGTGTGTGTACAGTGCGTGTGTTGTGTGTGTACAGTGCGTGTGTTGTGTGTGTACAGTGAGTGTGTTGTGTGTGTACAGTGCGTGTGTTGTGTGTGTGTGTGTGTACAGTGAGTGTGTTGTGTGTGTACAGTGAGTGTGTTGTGTGTGTACAGTGAGTGTGTTGTGTGTGTACAGTGCGTGTGTTGTGTGTGTACAGTGAGTGTGTTGTGTGTGTACAGTGTGTGTTGTGTGTGTACAGTGCGTGTGTTGTGTGTGTGTACAGTGCGTGTGTTGTGTGTGTACAGTGCGTGTGTGTGTGTGTGTGTACAGTGAGTGTGTTGTGTGTGTACAGTGAGTGTGTGTGTGTGTGTGTACAGTGAGTGTGTTGTGTGTGTACAGTGCGTGTGTGGTGTGTGTGTACAGTGAGTGTGTTGTGTGTGTACAGTGCGTGTGTTGTGTGTGTACAGTGAGTGTGTTGTGTGTGTACAGTGAGTGTGTTGTGTGTGTACAGTGAGTGTGTTGTGTGTGTACAGTGCGTGTGTTGTGTGTGTACAGTGAGTGTGTTGTGTGTGTACAGTGCGTGTGTTGTGTGTGTACAGTGAGTGTGTTGTGTGTGTACAGTGCGTGTGCTGGTTTTATGTACTTTTGATTGATTGTTGTTGTACTTTTCTGTGTCCTGTAGATGATTTCACATCAACCTGTCGAGGGACTGAAGATGGAAATGAGCCACGTTGCTTTAATGTTTTACATATTTACATTTTTAATGTTCGGGTCTGGTCCCGGTCTCGGTTCTGGTCCCGGGCTGAGTCTTGGTCTAGTCCCAGACTCAGTCCCGGGCTCAATCATGGTCTGGTCCCGGTCTCAGTCCCGGTCTGGTCCTGGTCCTAGTCCCAGTCTCAGTCCCAGTCTCAGTCCTGATCCTAGTCCTGGTCTCAGTCCCGGTCTCAGTCCTGATCCTAGTCCTGGTCTCAGTCCTGGTCTCAGACTGGGAACAGACCAAGACTGAGACCGGAACTAAGTCCTGGTCTGGTTCTTATCTGGTCCTGGACCTGGTTTAGTCCTGGTTCAGTCCTTTACCGTTTTTTCCATTTTTCATGTAAACACAAAATCAAAAACTGAAAAAACGAATCATTGTCTGTTTTTTTAATTTTGGTATTGGAGACAAATAATGAAGAAAATAGTTTTGTTTTTTTTCGTTTTCTTATTTTTTATTTTATACTGAAAAACAAACGAACGAATGACACAGATTTAAAACATTTTGATCTTTAGAGACGCAGACAGAATAATAATAAAGATTTTCTCAAACATTTGAATGAAAGAAAACACAACTGCAGCTCTGTTTTTGAACAACATTAGATCATGGAGTTATTTTTGTGTAACACAAGACCTTGGGCACCTTCTTTCCTCAAAGTTACACAGTGCTTTTTATACCTGGATTTGTAATCGAATAAAGCTCTATTCTGTAACATGTCATTAAAATAATTTGTATTTAATAGTCTGTTTAGGTCCATGAGCTTGTATAATTATAGTTGTGTTTCTTTCATTCACACTTGGACTTTAGAACTGTGCCGGGATCAAGCACCATTGTGTGTTATTATATCATGAACACTGCAGAGTAGAACAATGAGCTTATGCTGTCGCTTTTGTTTAGGTGTTCATGTGGGGTTTGTCGGTGGAGGTGGTGGACGTGGGGGACGTGGTGGAGGTGGTGGATGTGGGGGACGTGGTGGAGGTGGTGAACGTGGGGAGGTGGTGGAGGTGGTGGAGGTGGGGGAGGTGGTGGAGGTGGTGGAGGTGGGGGACGTGGTGGAGGTGGTGGACGTGGTGGACGTGGTGGAGGTGGGGGAGGTGGGGACGTGGGGGAGGTGGTGGACGTGGTGGAGTGGGGGAGGTGTGGAGTGGTGGAGGTGGTGGACGTGGAGGTGGTGGACGTGGTGGAGGTGGTGGACGTGGTGGACGTGGGGAGGTGGGAGTGGGGGAGTGGTGGAGGTGGTGGACGTGGGGGAGTGGTGGACGGTGGGGGAGGTGGTGGACGTGGGGACGTGGGGACGTGGGGACGTGGTGGAGGTGGTGGACGTGGGGGTGGTGGACGTGGGGGACGTGGTGGGGGACGTGGTGGAGGTGGTGGACGTGGGGGAGGTGGTGGAGTGGTGGAGGTGGTGGAGTGGGGAGTGGGGTGGGGGAGGGGGCGGGTGTGAAGCGTTTTCTGCTAGGCCAAACGCGTCATAGGTGAATCTGCCGCGTCATCGTTGTAGCAGCTTTAGTTCGTTTTCATGTGGGAGGGAGGCAGAAATACACTGCAATTTGTTAAAAAACGCCGACCCAATCTAAAAACTACTTGGGCGACAAATCCAAGGCCCACACATCACGCTTAGAAGGAAAACTCTGAAAAGTTGATTTTGCATGAGATGGGCCCTTTAAACTGTGATGCTGGACTGAACCAGGACTGAACCAGGACTGAACCAGGACTGAACCAGGACTGAACCAGGACTGAACCAGGACCCTCCACATACAAAATGTTCTCTGTAAACTCTGAATGATTTCTTAGTCAGACAGATGTTTGTTTTTGGTTCTTCCTGTGGATCAATCCTGCCCATCACCTTCACCTTTCACTATTTTTCAATTCCGTTGGGAAGAGAAACAGTTTGAACGGAGGTTTGAGTCACACACATCTGATTCACTTTTGCATTTATGAAGTTCACAAACACATTTCTTGAGCCGTTTTCCTTTGTTAGGATCCAACAACCACACAATTACGATGTCCAAATCCCATCCATCCATTTTCTTCCGCTTATCTGGGGCCGGGTCGCGGGGGCAGCAGTCTAAACAGGGACTCCCAGACTTCCTTCACCCCAGACATGTCCTCCTGCTCCTCCGGGGGGACCCTGAGGCATTCCCAGGCGAGTCCAGAGACATAGTCCCTCCAGTGTGTCCTGGGTCTTTACCGGGGCCTCCTCCTGGTGGGACATGCCCAGAACACCTCCCAAGGGAGACGCCCAGGAGGCATCCAGAACAGATGCCCGAGCCTCAGCTGGTGTGGAGGAGCAGCGGCTCTACTCCGAGCTCCTCCCATGTGACTGAGCTCCTCACCCTGTCTCTAAGGGAGACGCCCAGACACCCTGTGAAGGAAACTCATTTTGAGCGCTTGTATCCGCTATCTCGTCCTTTCGGTCACTACCCAGAGCTCATGACCAGAGGTGAGAGTAGGAATGAAGATTGACCGGTAAATCAAGAGCTGTCCAAATCCCAAAACTAAAATATGACAATATCAGAACCAGAAACAAAAGTGAAATGGTTCAAAAGACTTGAAAAGATCGACTTTGACAGTAGACACATCCCACTGGGAAAACAAACATGGAGGTTTGATGATCACTTTTTTGGAAAATCCTTCCCAGTGTGAATTGCACAATGACCAGAAGTCCGAGATTCTTGATGCGTGTATTGTCTGTCATATTTTTTATTTATCCCTTCTAGGCATCAAAATGACACATTTACAAAGGTAATTGATCAGATTTTAGTTCGTAAGCGCAATACATATAATTCAGAAATCCCTTGGCGAGCTCCTGGTTGGAGATCTCTGTTCTAGAAGGAGTCATTTTAATGTTTTTTGTTTTTTTGTAATAGATTGTCCTTAAATATCAGTAAAACTAAAATCACAGTGTTTAGTCGTTGGGGAGAAAAGCGTCTATCCCACATTATTTATTGGAGATGAGGAAACAGAGAGCACATGAGGTCACATTATTTGGTGTTATGTTACATCTGACATGAAAATCTCCTGAAGATTATGTCGAAATTAAATAAACAAGTCATTTCCGTGTTACATAATGTTAAAGAGTCACACGGCGGGAGCCATTGTATTTGTGGTATGATTACTGATGGTTCTATTTGTGACTTATTGTAATTGACGTATGAGGAAGTGTTTGTAAAACTTCTGTTAATCCATTTTTCTTTTTACAGTAAAGAGCTGTAAGAATCATCAGAAGTGAACAAAAATGACAAAAATTCGTGTCATTTGTTAATTTGTTTTTCAATATAAAACCAAAAACAAGAAAATGAGAAAACAACAGTTTTCTTGATGATTTGTTTCCAAAACCAAAGTGAAAAAACAGATAATGATTCGTTTTTTCAGTTTTTGATTTTGTGTTTAAATGAAAAATGGAAAAAACGAATAACGGGCATTTCCCGTTTACGTGACGTCCGTGACTGCGATGTCGGACTTTTGCACCGCATACGGACTGAACCAGAACTGATCCAGGTCCGGGACCAGAGTGGGACCAGACCTGGTTCTGTCCGGCATCGCAGTTTAAGTCACGAATACAGGAAACGGATGTGATCTGTTTTTTCCATTTTTCATTTAAACACAAAATCAAAAACTGAAAAAAAAACAAATCATTATCTGTTTTATCATTTTGGTTTTGGAGACAAATAATGAAGAAAATTGTTTTTTTTTTCATTTTCATATTTTTGTTTTTATTTTGAAGATCTCCAAAAACCATTTACATATCCATCCATCCATCCATTTTCGTCTGCTTGTCCGGGGCAGCAGCCTAAGCAGGGACTCCCAGACTTCCTTCACCCCAGACACGTCCTCCAGCTCCTCTGGGGGAAAAGTCGTAATTTTAAAGAAAATGAAATAAAAATGAAATGAAAAAATAAAAAAGTGTTGCAATTAAAAGTGTGAGCTTATTAATGAAACCTTCAAAACGTATTCAGGTGTTTAGAAGAAATGTCAAACATGATGCGCTCAAAAGTATGAAGTCATTGGAAGCGTTAAAGTGTGATGATTCATCTTTCTTGAATGAAACAAAAAGATTGAAAATGAAATGAAAATGAAAGCTGACATTTGCACAGTCTGCGTGTGCCTCCGTCTCTGGTCTCGGGGTGTGTTCTTCTGACTCGCTCTCACACACGTCGCCTGGGGTTTCTGTTTTCTGTAGTCATGGCCCTTCTGTTTACTTCGTGCTTCTTTACACTGCGCGGTCACATGGGGGGTTGTTACCGCGGCGATGCTCCCCCCGCTGCCCCGCTCACATGTGGCTGTTGTGTGACGGTGCCTTCACTTCTCTCTTCGGTAAAGGGTCATTCTGTCTCATGCTTTAAACTTGAACCTGATTTACATGATGTAGTGACGTGTAGTGACGGTGTAATGAAGGAGTGGTGATGGTGTACTGATGGCGACGGCGTAGTAACGGCGTAGTGATGTTGTAGTGACGTGTAGTGACAAAGATGGTCTCGATTTGGACTCGAACTTGTTTCGGTCTCGATCTTTAGAAGTCTTGGTCTTGGGACCCTGTGGTCTCAGACAAGTCGCACTCTTGACTTCAACATTAGTGCATTTACTAGTGAATAGCCGTTCATTTAGACTGGGCCTGGCCTTTTTAACCTGAAATAGATGCCACAGTGCAACAAAAACAAAAACAAACAAACCTGCCCCTGCTGCTCCTCGTGCACTTTTCTCACCCTTTTCACCCCTGACCCATTTTCATACCTGTAAATACAAGAGGTGGAAAGGAAAAACAATGCACATATGATGATTAATGAGACACCGGGTTATCTGTTACATAATGATAAGACAATGGTCTTACATAAGAATCAGAGTTAAAATCATCCAAATTTAAATGTTTTATTTGAACTGAATGTCAGTCACAGACAGTTTCATTACTGTCAGATATTTCTGCACCGATGATTCTGATTTCTGAGTCACAAACTCAGCACAGTCCAGATAAAAGATTCAGAGACGCACAGGTCACGTGTCAGTCTGGGGTGAGCAGGTTATTGTGGGTACCATTTTCTAATAATTACATAGTACTACATTTTCTACAAAGAAAGCACACAAAGGCGTAGGGTTAACAATAATAATCATACTTTTTATTTATTTATTATAGGACACTCAATGGCGCTGCACAAAGAATACAACTAAAATTACATAAAGGATTAAGAACTAAGCCTGTATCATTTTTATGAGACTTCTGTGTTCGGACTTGTACAGTTTAAAGAAGACAGAATAAATGAGGGTGTGGGATTGAGAGATTAATTAAACACTAAACCTGAGTCACTTTTATTAAACTGAATCTGTCTCCATTTGGTTAATAACAAATTGATATTATAGCATCACTGATTTCTTTTATGTAATTTATGTAATGTCATATTGTGGAAAATATCCAGACAAAGCTGTATTGCCAAGGCAGCAGATCAGACAGTTGCTTTTTTTGTAAAAAAATAGTTAAGTATAGTTAGCAGTAGCTACTTGTTGTCTGTTATTATTTCACTGTTTTTGGTTTGGGTGTGCTCAGCAGTGCCCAAATGAACTAAAACAAACCCGGTGACGCAGACAGACGTCCTTCAGACTATTTGAGCAACAGTACTGTACAGAGTTTTTAGTTCCGGAGTCCACCTCCGAGTCCCCAGCCACGGCCTCCTCCTCGGAGGACGTGACGGTGGGATTGAGGAGATCCTCAAAGTATTCCTTCCACCGCCGGACAACGTCCCCAGTCGAGGTCAGCAGCTCTCCCCCCGCACTGTAAACAGTGTTGGCGAAGAACTACTTCCCCCTCCTGAGGCGCCGGACGGTTTGCCAGAATCTCTTTGAGGCCGTCCGATAGTCCTTCTCCATGGCCTCCCCGAACTCCCAGCTCCGAGTTTTTGCCTCCGCGACCACACGGGCTGCAGCACGCTTGGCCCGCCGGTACCTGTCAGCTGCCTCAGGAGTCCCCCGAGCCAGCAAGGCCCGATAGGACTCCTTCTTCAGCTTGACGGGCATCCCTTACTTCCGGTGTCCACCACCGGGTTCTGGGGTTGCCACCGCGACAGGCACCACAGACCTTACGCCCACAGCTCCGAGCAGCTGCATTGACAATAGAGGCCGAGAATGAAGCCCACTCGGACTCCATATCTCCAGCCTCCCCCGGAATCCGGGAGAAGTCCTCCCGGAGGTGCAAGTTGAAAGTCCCTCTGACAGAGGCTCTGCCAGACGTTCCCAACAGACCCTCACTACACGCTTGGGCCTGCCAGGTCTTTCCGGCTTCCTCCTCCGCCAGCGAACCCAACTCACAACCAGGTGGTGATCAGTTGACAGCTCAGCCCCTCTCTTCACCCGAGTGTCCAAGACACGCGGCCGGAGATCAGATGACACGACTACAAAGTCGATCATCGACCTCCGGCCTAGGGTGTCCTGGTCCCACGTGCACTTATGGACACCCTTGTGCTCGAACATGGTGTTGGTTATGGACAAACTGTGACTAGCACAGAAGTCCAATAACAGAACACTGCTCGGGTTCAGATCAGGGAGGCCGTTCCTCCCAATCACCCCTCTCCAAGTGTCACTGTCGTTGCCCACGTGGGCGTTGAAGTCCCCCAGGAGAACAACGGAGTCCCCAGTCGGTGCACTGTCTAGTACCCCTCCCAAGGACTCCAAGAAGGCCGGGTACTCAGCACTGCTGTTCGGCCCGTAGGCCGACACCACAGTGAGAGACCTGTCCCCGACCCGAAGGCGCAGGGACGCGACCCTCTCGTTCACTGGGGTGAACTCCAACACACGGCGGCTGAGCTGTGGGGCAATGAGCCCACACCAGCCCGCCGCCGCTCCCCGCGGCCAACGCCAGAGAAACGGAGAGTCCAGCCCCTCTCAAGGAGTTGGGTTCCAGAGCCCAAACTGTGCGTGGAGGTGAGGCCGACTATATCTAGTCGGTAACGCTCAACCTCCCGCACAAGCTCAGGCTCCTTCCCCCCCAGCGAGGTGACATTCCATGTCCCCAGAGCCACAGTCTCCATGTCCGGAGATCCGGTCGTCGAGGCCCCCGCCGTCGACTGCCGCCCAGATCTCTCTGCACCGGCCCCATATGGCTCCTCCCGTGGGTGGTGGGCCCACGTGAGGACGGCCCCACGTCGCTCCTTCGGGCTGAGCCCGGCCGAGCCCCGTGGGGGAAGGCTCGGCCACCAGGCGCTCGCTGACGAGCACCCACCCCAGGCCTGGCTCCAGGGTGAGGCCCCGGTGACGCCAATCCGGGCGACGTAACTGGCCTCTGTGTTGCACTCATCATAGGGGCTTCTGAACCGTTCTTCGTCTGACCCGTCCCCCCGGACCTGTTTGCCTTGGGTGACCCGACCAGGGGCATGAAGCCCCCGACAACACAGCTCCCGGGATCATTCGGGCATCAAACCCTCCACCACGATAAGGTGACGGTTCAAGGAGGAGCAGTATTATTCAATAGAGAAAATTTATTCATTTTACACTTTCACAAACATTCGAGCTTGATAAATTTTTTTTTTTTTTTTTTTTTTTTTTTAGTATTATTCAATAGAGAAAATTTTAAAAAATTTATCAAGCTCGAATGTTTGTGAAAGTGTAAAATGACAGTTTTACTTCCCACATACTTTTTCTTTTGTGTGTCTGACAGAGTTGACAGTGACTGAGTTGTATCGGAAAATATGTCATTATTTAGAAAAGGCGTTTTTATTCAGAACCTGTTTGCAGTTTTATACAGCTCAATTTATTATTGTCTACAAAACAAATACAGCTCCCAGGAATGTAAAAGGCTTCATTTTCAAAACCTGTTTCGTCCTGACTCTGAAGAATCACAGAAATACAGTCTGTGTCTAGGTGAGAGATGAGGACGCACGTTTCACATCTGTCATCTACTAAAAATCCAATAAACTTACAGATGGTAGTTTTAAAAACAAAATTAAAACAGAACTAGTTCATTGTAAACCGTTAACAGAGCTCCAGAGTTGTTCTTCAGTTCCCTCAGCGCTTCAAGTCTGATATGGTTTGACATGAAAAGAATATCACAACCTGCATCACCTGGTAACACAGTAAATGTGAAACACCTCTCTCTCCTCCTTTTGTACACCCTTGATGTTATGTCACCTGTACCTTACCTGTCTTTACCTGTCCTCACCTGTACTCACCTGTCCTCACCTGTCCTCACCTGTCCTCACCTGAACTCACCTATCATCACCTGTACTCACCTGTCCTCACCTGTACTCACCTGTACTCACCTGTCCTCACCTGTACTCACCTGTACTCACCTGTCCTCACCTGTGCTGCGTCGGGCTCAGAGCTGCAGAGTCACTGAAGGCAGAGGAACATGGCCAAAGTTTCTTCTTATTTTCTACACCTGCTTATCTTCATTTCCCTGGTCACCTTCTTCTGCATCTCCTGGCTCAACATGACGGGATGTTCGAGGTAATTCTAATTAAATTTTTTATTTCATTTTATTTTGATTGAATAGTTTGAGTTCCATTTTATATGAAGGAGACCAAACCAAGGCCAAGTTAGAGGTCAGATCTGTGGAGAGGCGTTTTTTTCTAATCATTTTTGAGCTAAAATAAACACGTGTAATTGAATAAAGCAGTAAAAGTAAAGCAATTTAATTTTACTTTTTTAATGTCACACTGTGGAACATTCCAGGCAAAGCAATGACAAATCCATAGAAACAAGCAGACGACAAACCCCCAACCAAAAAGTAACACAAAATGTGCACGTTTAATTAAATCAGAAAGTTAATTATATTTAATTAAAAACGTATATATATATTTTTTTTATTTTATGTTCCACATTTGTACATTTCTATTAGTCTCAACAAAAAAAGGACATTTGGTCTGAAGGGTTCAAGGGTTCATGACTAATCCTGGATCATTTTGTTCAGTTGGGGTTACTTGTAGGTTTTTCTAGCAGATTACAGCGAGGTAGAAGTTTGTATCAGATTTCCCTTTGCTTGTTGGTGATGAGATATTTGTGAGGTCATGTCCGTACATTTTTCCATGGAATATTGTCAGTAGAGTCAATTGAGTTTGGAAAAATATCTGAATAAATTGATATTTTTGTTTATTAAAATGAAATGGCAAATATTGGTAGGGACTATTTTGTCTTGCTATATTGGTTAAATATTGGTCGTGACGTGTCCCTGTGCAAACCTCGACATCCTCCCTGTCCATGCGCCTCATGTCAGCGCGCCGCTCCTCACCTTTTCATGCTCTCGCTCCTCCCTGCGTGTAGATACATCGGCGCTTCCCTCACCCTGCGGTCGATTTTCTTCCAATTAACTCTCACTTGGACCATGTCTGAGTTTGAAACGTATAATTATGTTTGGCGTGTTGGACTATGCGGATTATGATCATGACTATTTCCTCATTTTATGAAAACATTGCCACTTTAATTAGTTTATTTTAGAAATTTGCACTTCCATTAGAACCTTAGGGACATTATCACCATTTAAATCAAGTATTTTTTCAACATTGGCCTCACCACAACACGACTCCCAAACCCACAGGCAGCGATACATAAAGTACTGCAGCGATACAGACGCAGTAAAGTACTGCAGCGATACAGACGCAGTAAAGTACTGCAGCGATACAGACGCAGTAAAGTACTGCAGCGATACAGACGCAGTAAAGTACTGCAGCGATACAGACGCAGTAAAGTACTGCAGCGATACAGACGCAGTAAAGTACTGCAGCGAAACGAGTGACTGAAACTGTCAATGAAAAACCAAAGTGTCCAAACACAATGAAAACACTTCATATTTACACATCACAGTGGGCGGAGCCTCTTGGATTCTGACTCAGAATAAATACCACTAAATACTAAATCCCACTCTAAAACCAGGAAGAACATGTAACTCCAGTTAGGAATTTGAAAAAAGCAGGTTTAAAAATCCTACCTACTTTCTTCACTTTGAAGTAGTTGTGTAAAAAGCCAGTGGAAGTTCTCTTAAAAAAAGAGGTTCTCAAACTGTGGGTGAGGGCCCAGAAAAGGGGCATAGAGTGTTTAAGTGCAGTGCCATTTGCTTGGCTTATTTAAGCCTAAATGAACATTAATCAGATAAACTGGAGATAGATTTGTTAAAACACTGATATAAATGTGCCAAAATAACTGTAAAATACAAATAAATGTAAAATGACAAAGATGGTCTCGATTTGGACTCGAACTTGTTTCGGTCTCGATCTTTAGAAGTCTTGGTCTTGGGACCCTGTGGTCTCAGACAAGTCGCACTCTTGACTTCAACATTAGTGCATTTACTAGTGAATAGCCGTTCATTTAGACTGGGCCTGGCCTTTTTAACCTGAAATAGATGCCACAGTGCAACAAAAACAAAAACAAAAAAACCTGCCCCTGCTGCTCCTCGTGCACTTTTCTCACCCTTTTCACCCCTGACCTATTTTCATACCTGTAAATACAAGAGGTGGAAAGGAAAAACAATGCACATATGATGATTAATGAGACACCGGGTTATCTGTTACATAATGATAAGACAATGGTCTTACATAAGAATCAGAGTTAAAATCATCCAAATTTAAATGTTTTATTTGAACTGAATGTCAGTCACAGATAGTTTCATTACTGTCAGATATTTCTGCACCGATGATTCTGATTCTGAGTCACAAACTCAGCACAGTCCAGATAAAAGATTCAGAGACGCACAGGTCACGTGTCAGTCTGGGGTGAGCAGGTTATTGTGGGTACCATTTTCTAATAATTACATAGTACTACATTTTCTACAAAGAAAGCACACAAAGGCGTAGGGTTAACAATAATAATCATACTTTTTATTTATTTATTATAGGACACTCAATGGCGCTGCACAAAGAATACAACTAAAATTACATAAAGGATTAAGAACTAAGCCTGAATCATTTTTATGAGACTTCTGTGTTCGGACTTGTACAGTTTAAAGAAGACAGAATAAATGAGGGTGTGGGATTGAGAGATTAATTAAACACTAAGCCTGAGTCACTTTTATTAAACTGAATCTGTCTCCATTTGGTTAATAACAAATTGATATTATAGCATCACTGATTTCTTTTATGTAATTTATGTAATGTCATATTGTGGAAAATATCCAGACAAAGCTGTATTGCCAAGGCAGCAGATCAGACAGTTGCTTTTTTTTTTTTTAAATAGTTAGTTAGTATAGTTAGCAGTAGCTACTTGTTGTCTGTTATTATTTCACTGTTTTTGGTTTGGGTGTGCTCAGCAGTGCCCAAATGAACTAAAACAAACCCGGTGACGCAGACAGACGTCCTTCAGACTATTTGAGCAACAGTACAGTCCCTGACAAAAGTCTTGTCGTTTATCCATTTTGTAGAAACAAAAGCTTATAACTTGACTTTAAATTAATCGATTGGTTTTAGAAATGTCTCATATGAAGCTAAAACCCTCACAAACTATGCTCAATAAACTAAAATAAATTAGCTTCACTGAAGAAAGATTGATCATTTAATGAACACAGAAAGGTCAGATTTTGGCAAGACAAAAGTTTTGTCGCCTACAGAAAATTGAACAAATAATTTACTTCAAATACAAAAATATGTTGCATAACGTCAGTGAATGAAGTAGTGGTGCTGTGAGATCCAGATTTAATATCTTGTATGACGTCCATGAGCTTGAAGGACACATCCATGTGGTTCAACAATGATTCATACAATTTGTTGATGAAGTCATCAGGAATAACAAAGAAAGCGTCTTACAGCCTCCCAGAGTTCATCAAGATTCTTTGGTTTTGTCTTCCATGTTTCCTCTTTCATTCTACCCCAGACCTGCTCAGTGATGTTCATGTCTGGTGACTGGGCTGGTCAGTCCTGGAGCACCTTGATCTTCTTCACCTTGACAAACTTTGATGTAGAGATAGAAGTATGTGATGGAGCACCATCCTGCTGCAAAATCTGACCCTTTTATGGTTGGGAATGTAAGAGGAGCTAATACTTCTTGATATTTTAGGATATTGATATTTGTCTTCCACCCTGCAAATGTCTCACACACCCCCAGACTGGATGGAACCACAGACCAGGATTTTTCCGCCACCAAACTTAACTGTTTGCTGGGTGAATCTTGGATCCATGTGGCTCCAGTTGGTCTCCTGCAATATTTGCGGCGGCTGTGATGTAATTCAACCGAGGATTCATCTGAGAAATCCACCTTCTGACACTTTTCCAGTGTCCATCCTTTTATCAGGCTGTGGGCCTTGGCAAATGCCACACGGTTTTTTAATTGCCTTTTGTTTAGTGCTGGTTTCTGTGTGCACTGATTCGACCATGGAGGCCATTTCCAGACAGAATTCTACAAACTGTTGTGGTTGACACAGGGACTTGAGGTGACCAGGCCTGGTGGAGTCTGCTGCAGTGGAAAAGGGGCCTTGGATTTTCAAATCAACAAACTGTCCTCCTGAGCAGTTGTCTTGCGGCGTCTGCCGGACCTGGGCTTGTCAAAAACATCTCCAGTCATTTCATTTTCAGATCTTTTTCTTATTCTTGACGCTGAGACACATTGAAGGTGTCACCACCTCAGCAGTGGATCTGGTCTTCAGCCTCTTGATAATTAACGCTTTGGTCTCAGGGTGGATCTTAGGCATGTTGTCAGAGGTCAAGTTGCAGTTGATGTGAAGGTCTGGTTCTGCTGGGTTCTTTTTATACACAAACACTAACTGATTGATCAGTAACTGATCACAGGTGAGGCTGTAATCTAGGATTGGTGCATCATATGACAAGACGACAAGACTTTTGTCTTGTCAAAATCTGACCTTTCTGTGTTCATTAAATGATCAATCTTTCTTCAGTGAAGCAAATTTATTTTAGTTTATTGAACATAATTTGGGAGGGTTTTATATGGAGTAAGAAAGCTGTCAAAAATATTTGTGCGCATAAAATAGAAATCCGTGCTTATTTGGGAAATTCGTGCATATTTGGCTGTAGTTGCGCATAAAATAAATATTTGTAAACTCTCAAATGAGTCCAGTCGTACATAAAATATATTGTGTGTATTTTATCCATCAGAAGACGAATTGAAAAATTACGACGTCATGAATTACAATCACGAAATGAAAATTTACGATTACGCTTTCATCAGTACGAATACGAATTCACAGACGGAACTTTACTGTCAAAAATACGTCGTCACTTCACAGACATTATTCATCGAGCAGAAGAAACATCGATCAAGATCAAGACTGAGCAGCTCAAGTTTGTAGCAGAGTAAAAACAGAGTAAAAGCACAAGAAGCTACAACAGAACAACAAGTGGGTTAATTAAAATCTATTGTAAAAATGTCTTGAATTCGGGAACCGAACGCTGCTGTATAATATTGTGTAGAAACACCTCCTTTGAACGGGAAATTGCACCTATATGTTAGAAAACATAGTGGAGCCAGTTGGCGAACATCCGACGTAACGTTCTCCCAGGACTAATTAACAAATATCAGGTTCTCTGTGTGTTTAGATTAAAACATTCACGACTACAGCCACAGCGAGCATCAGTCAGTCTTCATCTCAGCTGCATTTCAGACAATGGGTTTTTCATGAGTTATAATGGGTTATACATGAGTTATAATGGGTTATACATGAGTTATAATGGGTTATACATGAGTTATAATGGGTTATACATGAGTTATAATGGGTTTTACATGAGTTATAATGGGTTTTACATGAGTTATAATGGGTTATAATGAGCAAATCCACCCACGTCACGGTGACGTTAAACTTACCGGTAAATACTGTAAACATACCAAGGTGTTGCCTGTAAACACCAACATTAATTGATGCTGGAAGCTGCATTAAACTGTAATGTGGAACATTTCATTAGCTGTGACGTCTGTAACCAGGACAGGACCGAGGAACTTTTGGTGGCATTTCATGCGAGAAATGCAGCTGAAGGTTCAGACTGACTGATGTTCGCTGTGGCTGTAGTCGTGAATGTTTTAATCTAAACATACAGAGAACCTGATATTTGTTAATTAGCCCTGGGATAACGTTACGTCGGATGTTTCCAACTGACTCCACTATGTTTTCTAACATATAGGTGCAATTTCCCGTTCTAATGAGGTGTTTCTACACAATATCACACAGCAGCGTTCGGTTCCTGAATTCAAGACATTTTTACAATAGATTTTAATGAACCCACTTGTTGTTCTGTTGTAGCTTCTTGTGCTTTTACTCTGTTTTTACTCTGCTACAAACTTGAGCTGCTCAGTCTTGATCTTGATCGATGTTTCTTCTGCTCGATGGATAATGTCTGTGAAGTGATGATGTATTTTTGACAGTAAAGTTCCGTCTGTGAATTCGTATTCGTACTGATGAAAGTGTAATCGTAAATTTTCATTTCGTGATTGTAATTCATGACGTCGTAATTTTTCAATTCGTATTCTGATGGATAAAATACACACAATATATTTTATGTACGACTGGACTCATTTGAGAGTTTACAAATATTTATTTTATGCGCAACTACAGCCAAATATGCACGAATTTCTATTTTATGCGCACGAATATTTTTGACAGCTTTCTTACTCCATAGTTTTAGCTTCATATGAGACATTTCTAAAACCAATCGATTAATTTAAAGTCAGGTTATAAGCTTTTGTTTCTACAAAATGGATAAGTGACAAGACTTTTGTCAGGGACTGTACAGAGTTTTTAGTTTGTGGAAAACAGAGGGAAGAGCCATGACCCTTTTATGTTTTCTGATCACTTTCAGCTGTTCCAGATTGATACTGTGAAGACGTCACTTCAGAGTGACACAGATCAGTCTGGTGGGAGTCAGGTTTGCTCGTCACTGCAAATGAGACACTGTTGTCAGTTAGAGCCCTGCACCCATGGGACCCAACGCAAAACAGTGCAGTGTGAGACACAGTTTGAAAGCTCGTGATAATGGGATGATAAACTGCAGTTCCGCAAACTAAATTTGAGTGTAAAGTAAAATATACAAATGAGTAATGTAAAACTATTATACATCATTTGTTCTGGATATTTTATTTTGCTATTAATAAAAACATTTTAAGTAGACTAAATTTGCGGACGTGGTCTAACCTCACGCACATTTTAGAAAGTTCCTTTCCACTTCTCTGTGTTTGATAAAGCTTAAGAAAGTGAACGTGCCCATTTTGCGGGATTTGTGGGCAAGAGCGGGACAAAATATCACAGATGTGGGCGGGAGCGGGAATGAAAATTACAATTGTTTGCAAGCGAGAAAGCAGGAGAGCGAGACAATTCTGTCCCGCGCAGACCTCTGTCCTCAACTGAGGTAAAATATTCAATAAACAAAGTAAAATAAAACTCGGCTCCAGATGAACCACTATAACTGTCAGCCTTGATGAGCTTCATTTGACTGAAGCTGAACGCTGTGGGTGGCGTCACACTCCGTCAGTTCACTTCTTTACGAGCTCCACAGCAACGGCTCCTTCTGACTCTGGCTCCCGTTGACTTACATTATAATCCTGTGGCTCCTTTCTTTGTACCTGCTGCTGTCAGACTCCACATTTTGGTCTTAAAATGTTCGTATTAACCCGCTCCATGTGTTTTGTTTTTGTTTTTTTCACTATTTTGTTATCCTATTGATAACGTAGAGCCTGGCTTTAGATTCGCTCCTGTGACCGTTTGAGTGGAGCTGAACGTCACACTCACCGAGTCACTTTTTTATACAGTCTGTGTGGCAAGTAAAGAAAGAACTGAAGCTGAGTCTCGTGTCACGTCTGTAACAGATTACATGTACCGGAGTTACGTAATCAGAGTACAAATTATGAGTAACTGTATTCAGTTACAGTTACTGTTTCAGTGAGTGGTAATTGGATTACAGTTACTTTGTTGAAATAAATGGATTACACAGAGGTATTTTCCTGTTTTCACATTTGGGGCTAAATCCCTTTTTTTTTTTTTTGGTAATTCCACTCATTGCTGGACACTAAACCAGGTCTAAAACCAGGACTAAAACCAGGTCTAAAACAGGATTTAACAGGACTAAATCCTGCTGTGTGGACCGTGTCTCCTCGTTTTCTATCAATAATATTTTTAATTTGGTTCAGTAAAGTCTGGGCTTTTTATTTTCTTTTAGCAGATAAAACTTCTTATGTGAAGATTTCCTCATCTTTGCTTCTCTACAGCAAAACAAGTAATCCAAAGTATTCAGATTACATTACTCACCTTAAGTAATTTAATGGATTCCGTTACTACAACGTAACTACATTTTGGGATATGTAATCTGTAATCTGTAGGGGATTACATTTTAAAAGTCACCTTCCCAACACTGATTTTACTTTTAATGCTACGATACCACAGTCAGATGTTTCTAAAACTTTATAAACCGCTGAGTTATTCAAACATTTCATTAACTCCACATTATGGGTTTCAGTTCACACGTGCCTGTTCAGCCTCGGCGATGTCTTCCAACGCTTAACATTTTAATTTTTCCACATGTTGATGAGAAAAATGAATGTAAAATGTACTTGTGGAAGTGCAGCGAGCTCCACACAGTCTGTGACTGTGGTTCTCAGGAAACAGTTTGCACAGACAGATAATTAGCGTGGCTGTGATTGTAAAGGAGGCGTGCGTCTTGGCTGCGGTCCAGTTGGCAGAGACGTGTTTGATATGAGTAAAATTATAATATACCACAGTCATTATACTATTGTAACATCAGTCATTACATTTCATTACATTATGTTTAATATGAGACTCAGACAATCCCATCTGTTTAATGAGCGTCATTAACCTGACATGACAAACAAAACAAATGTATTCAGAGCGACCTCATTATTACATGATGAGTTCATACGAGCTTTTCACAACTCTGACTGACCAGAGCGGAGTTTTACTGTCATGGTAAAGCTCATAACTACCTAACAACAAGCTAACAGCACACTTCCTGTTTGTCTGAAAAGAAAACACTTTATAATTTGATGCAGAACAGAAGAAGCAGACTTATTTTGACCTCGAGAACTGCTTATACAATACATCTGTACTGGATCGGTACGGCCCAGGCCTGGACTGGCGATCGGGCATTTTCCCGCTGGGCCGACAGTCCCCAAGGGCCAATGTTGTGTGTGTTTTTTTTTTTTTACTTAGAGACTGGCCCACAGTTTAGAGGGGGCGGCCCATATCGTCAGTATAGACATTGGACTAAACCAATCAGGATATAGTTTCACAGTGTTGAGCGTGAAACATGGAGAAAGCAAAGAAGAAGAAAAGTGGTGCAGAGAAGTTGCGGGCTCCGTGATTATAAATCGTTATAAACGTTGCGAAATGTGTGAAAATAAGAGACACAGACAGGGCTGGAGGGTCTGCTGGAGCCTCCATGTCCTCTGCAGCGCAGGTGGGCCGAGCTGAAAGTGACAGCAGCAGTGGACAGAGGAGCAGCCAGAGATTATTGACAGAACCCGAGGGACAGAGTGACCAGGTGCAGCACAGGCACAGCAGGTGAGCAGGTAATAACGTTAGAATAGATCAGAGCGATACGGACAACACATCAGGGAAGAGACCGTCCTCGGTCACAGTTTCCTCGAGGGACCTGTCCCTGCGTGTCCCACGGCTCTGGGAAGCGAGCTAGAGGACATGTGAAGCAGCCGCCCGCTCGGAGCTCGCACATTCCTGCAGCCGCTGTGAGCTCTGGGCGGACGGCTGCGTGCTGCGCCGTGAAAGAGCTCAGTGGATCCTGCGCTGTGGGACAGAGGTCTGTGCAGGACAGCGTTTGTGCCCACAAAGAATTGTAATTTTCATTTCCGCTCCCGCTCGCATCTGCAATATTTTGTCCCACCACCGCCCACAAATTCCACAAGATGGGAACGTTCACTTTCTTAAGCTCTAAACACGGAGAAGGGAAAGATACTGTCTAAAATGTGCAGGAGATTAGACCACGTCTGTAAGTTTAGGCTGCTTAAAATGTTTTTATTAAGGCCAAATAAAACTATTCAGAGCAAATGATGTCTGATAGGCAAACATGAATCATTTGTATATTTTACACTCTACTATAGTTTGCGGGACTGTAGTTTATCATCCCACCCGCTCGCTCCTGCATTAGGTAGTCCCAGTCCCGGCCGCACCCTCAATGAGTTTTCAAAATGTGTCCTGCGCCGCAGTTTTGCGTTGAGTCCTGCGGGTGCAGGGCTCCACCGTGGAACCAGTTGTGCTCTTTCACAGAGCTCCCATGTGCTCCAGGCACAACTGTAGGTCTAAACCAGGTCTAAACCAGGTCTAAACCAGGACTGAACCAGGTCTAAACCAGGTCTAAACCAGGTCTAAACCAGGTCTAAACCAGGACTGAACCAGGTCTAAACCAGGTCTAAACCAGGACTGAAGCAGGAAACCAGGACTGAAGCAGGACTGAAGCAGGACTGAATCAGGTTTAAACCAGGACTGAATCGGGTCTAAATTAGGTCTGAATCAGGTCTAAACCAACAATTATAATAGTTATAATTAGTAGTATTAGTAATGATTTACACAGTTTGTTGACCATTTACGATTTACCTGAACATTCCCCGGGAACACATACATAAATTAGTCCGTTGTTCTTCGCTAATTATGATGGGCTGATCTAAGCCAAAAACGCCAGGGCCGTTTTTTTGTCCCAGTCCAGCCCTGGTACTACCGTATTTTCTGGACTATTGAGTGCACCTAAATACAAGCCACATCAATACATTTTAACAAATTTTTAAAATTGTGCATATATAGGCCACACCTGAACATAGACTCAGTCATTATCATCTGTACAATTTCTTTGCAATAATGGGGAGATTTTAGTTATTTTAATTGTAATACCAAAAGGTTTGAGCTGTAGAGTAACTTCTGTGGCTAATTATTATTGCTTCCTTCTTCTATTTACATTGTTCTCTAGGATCAACCTGATTTATTTATATTGCGTCAGTGGAATAAAGTGATTTCCTCTTGGTGAAAAAAAAAAAAGACTCATCTGTGAAATATCTGCCCTGTGCCTGTCTGCAGATTTCCGGTCTTTTCTAGGGATGTCCCACAGCTTTGGGGTGCTGACTTTTCCACGGTTCCTCCCACCACGACAGACCCGCCCGGCCTCACCCCCATCCCCCTCCTGCTCTTCAAAGACTTCAAAAAAATGCCCCAGTGGGACTTTGAAGACGTGTACAGGACCGACCGCGAGAGACACAAGACCACACAGGTCAGTCTACAGTCCCTGACAAAAGTCTTGTCTCTTATCCATTTTGTAGAAACAAAAGCTTATAACCTGACTTTAAATTAATCGATTGGTTTTAGAAATGTCTCATATGAAAGATAAAACCCTCCCAAATTATGCTCAATAAACTAAAATAAATTAGCTTCACTGAAGAAAGATTGATCATTTAATGAACACAGAAAGGTCAGATTTTGGCAAGACAAAAGTCTTGTCGTCTTGTCATATGATGCACCAATCCTAGATTACAGCCTCACCTGTGATCAGTTACTGATCAATCAATTAGTGTTTGTGTATAAAAAGAACCCAGCAGAACCAGACCTTCACATCAACTGCAACTTGACCTCTGACAACATGCCTAAGATCCACCCTGAGACCAAAGCGTTAATTATCAAGAGGCTGAAGACCAGATCCACTGCTGAGGTGGTGACACCTTCAATGTGTCTCAGCGTCAAGTACAAAGAAGAAGAAAAAGATTTGAAATGACTGGAGATGTTTTTGACAAGCCCAGGTCCGACAGACGCCGCAAGACAACTGCTCAGGAGGACAGTTTGTTGATTTGAAAATCCAAGGCCCCTTTTCCACTGCAGCAGACTCCACCAGGCCTGGTCACCTCAAGTCCCTGTGTCAACCACAACAGTTTGTAGAATTCTGTCTGGAAATGGCCTCCATGGTCGAATCAGTGCACAGAAACATCAAAGTTTGTCAAGGTGAAGAAGATCAAGGTGCTCCAGGACTGACCAGCCCAGTCACCAGACATGAACATCACTGAGCAGGTCTGGGGTAGAATGAAAGAGGAAACATGAAGACAAAACCAAAGAATCTTGATGAACTCTGGGAGGCTGTAAGACGCTTTCTTTGTTATTCCTGATGACTTCATCAACAAATTGTATGAATCATTGTTGAACCGCATGGATGCGTCCTTCAAGCTCATGGAGTCATACAAGATATTAAATCTGGATCTCACAGCACCACTACTTCATTCACTGACGTTATGCAACATATTTTTGTATTTGAAGTAAATTATTTGTTCAATTTTCTGTAGGCGACAAAACTTTTGTCTTGCCAAAATCTGACCTTTCTGTGTTCATTAAATGATCAATCTTTCTTCAGTGAAGCTAATTTATTTTAGTATATTGAGCATAATTTGGGAGGGTTTTAGCTTCATATGAGACATTTCTAAAACCAATCGATTAATTTAAGATAAGATAAGATAAGATATGCCTTTATTAGTCCCACAGTGGGGAAATTCCAGTGTTGCAACGCACAATTTCAGAACAGCAGGAAAAGGTAACACAGATAATAAATAATAGCTTAAAATAATTTAAAAATAGACTTAAAAATAATTGCACATGGTTATGATTGACTGGTACATGTTCAGTGTTGACAGTGTTTATTGTAAAGTCTGACAGCAGCAGGAAGGAAAGACCTGCGAAACCTTCACACAGCGAGGGTGAATCAGTCTGTCACTGAAGCTGCTCTCCAGAGCAGACAGAGCCTCCTGCAGGGGGTGAGACTCATGGCCCAGCATAGAGATGACCTTAGTCAGGACCCTCCTGTCCCCCACCTCCTGCACTGAGTCCAGACAACAGCCCAGGACAGAGCTGGACTTCTTGATGACCCTGTCCATCTTCTTCCTCTCCCTCTCTGTGATGCTGCTGCTCCAGCAGACCACACCGTACAGGATGGCTGATGCCACCACAGAGTCATAAAAGGTCTTCAGTAGTGGCCCCCCCCACTCCAAAAGACCTGAGTCTCCTCAGGAGATAGAGCCTGCTCTGGCCCTTCCTGGACAGTGCATCTGTGTTGTGAATCCAGTCCAGTTTATTGTTCAGATGAACACCCAGGTACTTATATGAGTCCACTCTCTCAATGTCCCTTCCCTGGATGTTCACTGAGAGGGCAGTAGAGTGACGTCTGCGGAAGTCCACCACCATCTCCTTGGTCTTCCCTGCATTGATGATGAGGTGGTTCTGCTGACACCAGTCCACAAAGTCCTGTATTCGTCCTCTGTACTCCACATCATTATCATCCTTGATGAAGCCAATGATGGCAGAGTCATCAGAGAACTTCTGCAGGACGCAGCTGTCCGTGTTGTGTCTGAAGTCTGCAGTGTAGAGGGTGAAAAGAAAGGGCGCGAGGACAGTGCCCTGGGGCGCCCCCACACTACCAGTCAGGAGGTCAGACACGCAGTTCTTGGATCTCACAAACTGGGGCCGGTTTGTGAGGTAGTCCAGAATCCAGTCTGCCAGGTCACAGTCCACACCGGCAGTCTCCAGCTTGTCCCTCAGGAGCAGTGGCTGGATGGTGTTGAAAGCACTGGAGAAATGAAAGAAAAGAATCCTCACAGTGCTGCCGGGGTTCTCCAGGTGAGACAGCGAGCGGTGCAGCAGGTAGATGACGGCGTCCTCCACTCCGATTCCAGGCCGGTACGCAAACTGCAGCGGGTCCATCGCTGAGCTCACGGTGGAGTGGAGGTGGCCCAGGACCAGTCTCTCCAGTGTCTTCATCAGATGGGATGTTAGAGCCACGGGCCTGAAGCTGCTGAGGTCTTTAGCGTGCGGCGTCTTAGGCACTGGTACCACGCAAGAAGTCTTCCAGAGTCGCGGTACCACCCTCAGCTTAAAGTCAGGTTATAAGCTTTTGTTTCTACAAAATGGATAAACGACAAGACTTTTGTCAGGGACTGTATACATCTGCACATCTGTCCCTCTACACATCTGTAAAAAAAATGATTTGGGTCACTTCAGGCTGCAGTCTGAACTAGGGGTGGGCGATATATCGATATTTGAAATATATCGAGATAGTTTTTAAACTCGATATGAATTCTGACATATCGTATATATCGATATAATGTTTATATTCAATTTTGATTTTGCCGCTTCGCTTGTTTGTCTTCTCTGTCGTCGCCTCCGCCTCCCTGAGTTTGTTCGCTCGTGTCTCCTTCACTCGTCACTGTCGCCCTGAACGCCGAAAGTTGGTGCCAGTGAAAAGCTTCGAGCACCATGAACCTTTTCCATCATTTACAGACAAAACCATCAGCAGCTCATCCTCATATTCCACCGAGTCGCGTCTTTTAGCCCGAAAGAAGCTGAACGAGTTGAGCTGCACGAGAAGTTCTGTTTATGCAAATGAGCCATGAGCTTAAGTTTCGTTTCTGTAAAATGTAAACACACGTGCGCAAAACTGCATTAAACACATTATTATCTCAAACGGGCTGATGTGGCTCTAGAGTCGTTATGTTTTATATATTGTAAAGTTTAGCAATGTAAAGTTTATTTATGCAGAATATTTTAATTAATAATCTGCTGCAGTGTCACTTGTACAATAGTGTTTGGAAACGATCAGTTTGATCTGCAGTGGATTGTGGGATTAAACCTCAGAGCTCCTCACTGCTGGATAATAACATGGATCTATTAAAATAAGGAGCATCCTGAGCTTCTTCTGTTAAATGAGCTCATGGTTCTGGTTCTGGTCTGGATAACAGAGTTAATGCAAAGATGAGCTTGTGTTGAGTTGTTTTATTTATGAATGAAAAGAAGGAAATATGTATTATTTCTTTTATTTTACAGTTAAATTATTATTTTTTGTAATCTTAAATGTTCCTGTATGAACTGTCGACCTCTTACACTTCAATTAAAAAAAAAGGACCTTGTGGAATTGGCAGATTTGTTTTTGCAGTTTTCAGTTTTAGGGGATTATTTTTTCTTGAACATATATCGAGATATATATCGTATATCGAGATATAGCAAAATATATCGAGATATATTTTTTGATCCATATCGCCCAGACCTAGTCTGAACTAAGACTAATTAGGACAACACTTATTTTCCCCAAACATACAATAATAGAGCCTGTGTCTGTAGCAGTCGCTCTCCCCCTGGATTTCAGGTTGTATAAAGCTGTGTGTGTGTGTGTGCGTGTGTGTGTGTGCGTGTGTGTGCGCGCGTGCGTGTGTGTGCACGTGCGTGTGTGCGCGCGTGTGTGTGTGTGTGTGTGTGTGTGTATGTGTGCGTGCGTGTGTGCGCGTGTGTGCGTGCGTGCTTGTGTGTGTATGTGTGTGTGCGTGTGCGTGTGTATGTGTGTGTGTGTATGTGTGTCTGTGTGCGTGTGTGCGTGCGTGTGTGTGCGTGCGTGTGTGTGTGTGCGCGTGCGTGTATGTGTGTCTGTGTGTGTGTGCGTGCGCGTGTGTGTGCGTGCGTGTGCGTGTGTGTATGTGTGTGTGTGTGTGTATGTGTGCGTGTGTGTGTGTGTGTGTGTGTATGTGTGTGTGTGTGTGTGTGCGTGCGTGTGTGTGTGTGTGTGTGTGTGTGTGTGTGTGTGTGTGTGTGTGTGTGTGTGTATGTGTGTGTGTATGTGTGTGTGTGTGTGTGTGTGTGTGTGTGTGTATGTGTATGTGTGTGTGTGTGTTCTGAGTTCATCTCAAATCATGTTGATTTAATGTCTGTCAGTTTCTCCTGGAGACGACCTGAACAGAGGATCTTAAAGTGTTGAGAGTTAAAACATTTCTCATGTCTCTTTATTGGTTCGAGCAGGAACACGTCTCAGATTTAAGTTGATTTTGCATGATTTGCCTACGCGGCGGCTCATTGCGTCGGTCGTTCCTCGACAAACCTTGTCAGTCGACGTTCCCCCCAAATCCATTCACAGAAAGCAGCTGCATTTATACCAGCGGAAACATACACAGCAGTTTCCACACAACACGTGTTCATCACAGACTGGCATATGCTGAAGGTTGGAGACACACCCCTCTGCTGTCCCGTACAGGTGAGTTTCAGCTGACGTCATTGTTATTAAAAGCCGGCGTTGCTGCTAGGAAATATTTTGGTCGGAGGCAAGAAACACAATAGCGTCAAACACAGTGCGTAACCTCGCGTATTTCTCCCCGATAATGGTAAATTCCTGCTGCATTATCAGATGCACAAATAGAAACACGGAAGAAGGAAAATATCGTTTTCATATTCTGAGTGAAAAGAACCGCTAACGGTGAATTAAACGACTTTCAAACATCCGCAGAGCAAATGTAGAAGATCCTAACAAACCGTGGACTCCAACAAGTTCAACAACACATCGAGACTCTTGGAGGTTTTCATCTTTTCTGCTGTGAATGGCCCAGGAGTTTCCACCAAGTCATTGTGGATGTCGCCCAAGTGAATATTTGTCCAGGTAGTTGGAGATTCTGACCAGAAATTTGGTTTGTTCCACCTTTTGTCGGGGTTGAAAAGGGTGATTTGTCGTCCATCGATGCTTATGACCAATTTCTGGTCAAATGGTCTTGGGTCCTCTGCCGTTAGACTGGATAAATAACGAAATATCTGATTATACAAATGTAACCCACACAAGTAAAAGTGCCCATCTCCTGTGACCACACCCATCAATAAGCCCGACACGCCATATTACCCAGAGTGCCTCTCACCACTTCCTGCTCTGATGCTCCTGCTACCGCTCACTGTGGCTGTGTGCTGGTCGTGCTCCGTGATTGCCGAGATATAAACCTCTACTACTACTGTTTCTCCTTCTACTTCAACGTATTCAACCCTCCGCTCAGCGGTCAGGTTTTTTTCCCCTTCCCTTTGGTACAACCACAACTTCAGCTCCTCAGCCTGAGTCTGTGATGGCGAGCTGTGACTACCCCACCTTGTGGTAGGAGATCGAACTAGACATACACTTTTTCTGGATCTTATCTTCAAGAAAAACTTTTAAAAACTTTGAACCTTAGTCAATGCGACTACTGGACTAAAACCCCCAAAGACTATATGTGATCTCACAGGACTCTTACAAAACTGAACTTGTTTGTTTGGTTGATTTTGTTTTTGTTTTGTTTGTAATGTTATATCTGTTTATTAATAATACATATATATATCCAAGGTATAAATAAGTCTATATTATATTCATATATTCATATAATTATTATTGCCAACTTAAAAAAATATATAATACAATTTATCATATAAACTTTAATTTGTGTCTGCTCTTTCATTCACATACCCTATGGCTCTTCAAAGAATCTTCTTCTGAAACAACTTAACACTGCAGTCAGACGGCCGAGCCAACTACGCGTTACACAATTCTGTGAAACAAAACCACCAAATGATAAAATCCCTGATCGTCTGAAGTGCTTTTGTAACTATGAATGAATCAGCATTGTAATTGTTATGGGTGGTATCGGCTGCCTCTGATTGCACCATGTTTCCCTCGTATCCTGGGAGACAGTCAAGTTAAGTTCGTGGAATTTTAAACTGACGGACGTTTGATCTGATTTATGACAGATCCTCTGACCGATAAACAGCAGGGCGTGTTCATAAGGCAATGACTCAAAACAATGTCAGAACTGCAGAAGCTGCTCTTAAAAACCTTTGTGATTTCTGGTGTCATTAACATTCCTTGAGTTTGTGATGCTAACTGTAAGCTCCGCTCTGTCTAAGGCTCTATTAGGCTGTGTTCATTCTGCAGCCTGAAGTGACCCAAATCCGATTTTTTGGCCCCTATGTTCCTGTATCTGATCTTTTAATGTCAGTCTGAACCACACAGATCAGATTTTTTCAAATGTGACCCAGGACACTTGGATATGTGCTCCTGAAACTGATACATATCTGATCTTTTGACATGTGACTTCAGTCTGAACGGCCAAAGTGCATTCATCCACCTACACGTCATCAACAAGACACAAACGTCACTATTCTGTGCTGAAGTAGGTGAAAATTGTTAATGAACTCCGTGTCACTGAAGTGAAGCACATCACCACTCACCACTCTTGGCTCCGTCTCCACATCCACACGTTCCTTTCAACGTTCTGTCCCACAAAACACCACGACCAAAAACCTGGTCCTTCTCCTTCTCAATCTCCTCCTTAAAACAAGTCAGTTGTTCATGTTCTGGCTCCGGTACAAGAGGAACTTTAAAATCTCCAGGTGCTCGATGCTGCGTCCATGTTTGGACAACTTCTGTAAACACAGAGACGCTCGCTGCAGTTGACGTCCTCGTGTCTCCGGTGTCACATGTGGGACACTTTTGGACCGTTTAATGTTCACACTGGAGTCACATACAAGTCACATTTAACTGGAAATGTGAACCACCTCGAAAAAACATCGGATTTCACAAAAAAATCGGAATTGAGCGTTAAACCCTGCAGTCTGAACGTAGCCTTAGACTAATCTAATGTTTATTTTAACACAGTCTGATCAGAAAGGACTGACTTAGCTGAACTCCAACGAGTCCCTCTCACATAAAATTAGTCACTAGTGAGTTAGCATTAGCATTATCCAGCAGTATTACATTGTACATTGTCTTCAGTTTTACGTTGTATTCTCATCTCTGTTCTAATGTCGTTTCCTCATCACAAACATACCTGAAGTTGGGTTTGGGTTTTTATTCATTCATGTTTAATAAACAATCCTTACATATTTAGGCTGAGCTCTGAAATCACTCGGCTCCACTCAGTGTTGCCAACTCCCTGAAAAATAAATAAGGCGGACACCTCTAGGGCAACCACCGGCATGACTCTGAACATTAGGACACTACGTTCAGACTGCAGGGCTTAACGCTAAATTCTGATTTTTTTGTGTGAAATCCGATGTTTTTTCGAGGTCGTTCACATTTCCAGTTAAATGTGACTTGTATGTGACTCCAGTGTGAACATTAAACGGCCCAAAAGTGTCCCACATGTGACACTGGAGACACGACGACGTCAACCGCAGCGAGCGTCTCTGTGTTTACACAAGTTGTCCAAACATGGACGCAGCATCGAGCACCTGGAGATTTTAAAGTTCCTCTCGTACCGGAGCCAGAACATGAACAACTTACTTGTTTTAAGGAGGAGATTGAGAAGGAGAAGGACGAGGTTTTTGGTCGTGGTGTTTTGTGGTTCAGTCCGTTGAAAGGAACGTGTGGATGTGGAGACGGAGCCAAGAGTGGTGAGTGGTGATGTGCTTCACTTCAGTCACACAGAGTTCATTAATAATTTTCTCCTACTTCAGCGCAGAATAGTGATGTTTGTGTCTTGTTGATAACGTGTAGGTGGATGAATGCACTTTGGCTGTTCAGACTGAAGTCACATGTCAAAAGATCAGATATGTATCAGTTTCAGGAGCACATATCCAAGTGTCCTGGGTCACATTTGAAAAAATCGGATCTGTGTGGTTCAGACTGTCATTAAAAGATCAGATACAGGAACATAGAGACAAAAATTTGGATTTGGGTCACTTCAGGCTGCAGTCTGAACGTAGACTTACTCCCAAAAGTGAGGACACTACCGGAACAAGGGAGGGGAAGGGGACACACAAACACAACAGTCTATTGTTGTATTTGTGCGTTTACCATCAGCACAACGGGCAGTTCTGTGTCATGTGAAGAGCCCAGGTTTACAAAGACTGTCGATAAGTGCTTTAAAATAAACTTTTGAAATCCTGGCCTGTACAGAAGGTAAATAAAGTCTGTTCAGCTGTTCGTTTCACTGTGGACTTGATACAAGCGGCTAAACGCGCCCAGATCGGCTTTAACATTGAAAAACCTTTGCCTTGACGCGCGGCTGTGGTTTCGCGAGGTTACATGTGTGTTTTGCCCTACGCCAACGGAAAAACTGCAGCTGTTTGACGCATAACTTTTTTTCAGTGACGGATGCGGTGATGCGACGCAGGTGCGTGCTCTGGTGGCTCATGTGGTGCCTCGTGTCGTTGCCAGGTAGTATGTTGTATGTGGGGATTTGTGAGGATTCGTGCAACGGTGGCGGCCGAGGATCCGAAATGAAGACAAAACTTCAAAAATGAGGAAGCATAATAAGAGACCTGGACAGAAGGCTCTAAAAGCGGACTGCCCAGCTGAAATCTGGACGAAAAGTCACCCTAGACACCTCATTGACAGGGCCGGTGTCCTGTTGATTTGAGCTACTCGTCGATTTGAGCTACCTGCTGCTGCCTACCTGCACATGTGCACATACCCCAAGCGCTGTTCCAGTTTAAATGCCGTCGATTTGAGCTCCCAAGGCAGAAGTGGAGGAACAAGTCACATTTTAAAAGTGTATTGGTTTTATTGTTTTGACCAGTTAAGCGTGTAAGCAGCCCATTTCGACAGCACACGTACCACCGTCGGCGTCACTGTCGTCCACGCTGTTTTGTTGTTTTCCGGTATCTTCTTCACAACGCAAACAACCTCGACCAATGAGATCACGAGGATGTGAGTGTGTCGTCAGAGCAGAAGAACCTGACAACACATTTACTGTACATTTTCTTATAAAGCGCCGTTCCATTGACGACACACTATTTTTGATTCTCACTGTTAGGGACGGGCATTCGATGAAATTTTCTTAATCGATCGTCGGAAGAATTAACGATCGATTATCGATTAATCATTAACGTGTTTATATTAAAATGATCATCATTATTATTACTATCTGCACTACTAACCTGCATACATAAATTCAACTTTACGACATATAAACATAACGACTCTAGATCCACATCAGCTGTTTGACATTATAATGTGTTTAATTCAGTTTTGTTCAAATCTCACAGAAACGAAACTTAAAACCACATCACTAATTTACATAAACTAAGTGAAGATAAAACTCCAGCTCTTGTGTCGCTGATGTGGTTCAGTTTCTGTTGGATTAAAAGACATGACTCAGGTGAATACAGGTCAGTGTGACCAGATTTGTGTTTGTCAAAACCAGGACAGCGTACGGGGGGAGGGGGGCGGGGCCTCGTCATCCACATTGAGCGACTCTCACCTGGAAAAACTTTTTCCCACTGGACACAGAAACATATGTGCTGCTTTATCCACTGTGCACATGGACTCACACTTGTCCCGAACAGAAAGCCTGGACTTTCTTGTACAAATCATCGTTGCAAATCCACATTTGTGCACTTCGGTTCGTTACAGACTGACCCACTGTTTGTGATGCAGAGACACATGTACACACCTGTTTGGTCACGATACACACAGCAACATACATTCAGTTTGTCGATTAAAATGAACGTAATCGATGAAATTCTTAATGATCAATTATCGATTAATCGATTAATCATGCCCATCCCTACTCACTGTGATACGGGACAAAGTGCGTCCCTTTTCAGCTCAATACTTCAGCTCAATTTGTGTAATAAACCTTTAAAAATAAAACTAAACCCCAGATTCGAGTAAATGTGGTGTGTCGTGTGTCCTGCAGAAGTGTGACAACAGCCTGTGGACCAGGATCCAGGCGGAGCCGGAGTTTAAAGACAAGTTCATCCCAAACATTCGGATGTACGTTTACAACGGGAGCATCAGCATGAGCGAGTGGAACAGACTCTCCCACTTCAACAGCCCCTTCGGCTTCATGAACTACACACACCAAGGTCAGAGTCCACACCAGTCGAGTCCTGCTCGAGTCCTGCTCGAGTCCTGCTCGAGTCCTGGTTTAATCCTGCTCTAGTCTTAGTTTTGTTCCAAATGGGCCAGCGCTTCCTTCTGAGGATTAGATTTAGTCTCAGTTTTGCTGTGGCGTGTGGGAGCAGACACACTCTTATTTACCTAAAGGGGCGTCACAGAAAATGATCTAAACACAGAGTTTATTCTGAAATGTCTCCAGTTGGATGTAAACGTTTGTTTTGTGTGTCAGATGTGATGTCCGCTCTGAACCTGGTGCAGAAGCCCAAGGAGCCGCTGCTGCCGCCTAAACCAGGCAGAGACTGTATCAGCTGTGCTGTGGTGGGCAATGGAGGAATCCTCTGGAGGTCCAAGAAAGGAGCAGAGATCGACCAACACGACTATGTGTTCAGGTCAGACTGCTGTGGCACAGAGCTGAGCCTGTGCCCCTCAGTGAGGAGGTGGTGGGTTAGACTCCTGATCTCTCTGTGTTACTGTGTGGTTATTAAAAATAGTGAAAAATGTTCTTATGTGACACTTTGGAAAGCTGTGGTTACCATGGTAATTGTCAACAACAGTCACAATTTAAACTCTTAAAATCTGAATCATTCAAACTGGAATTACACGTTTGGCTCAGGAGGAGACGGTCCACGGACCAGAGCCCAAAATGTGACAAAGTCTCTCTGGTGGTGAGGGCTCCACTGGTCTTTGAACATTTCCATATCTAAGCTTTATATTTTAGTGATAGACTTTTGTGAGATTCAGCGGTGTCATAAATATAGACCCTGAAGTGTACAAACTTTAAAAAATACACTTTAGACTCAGGTCCGTATTATCAGATAATGTTTTAAACTATTGTGTAATTTGAACAAAAACAGTTTTGTCTTTCATTTAATCCTCCTGTGTCTGTTTAAACAGAACTGTGCTTTGGGGATTTTCCACCTGATTAAACCTGATTCACACACGACATTATGTCTGACACGTCTTTGAGTTTGTTCATCATTTATTTAACCCCACACATTTTTCTCCAGATTACAGATAATAAACTGGTGCCAAGTCATGAGTGAATAAGTTGTGGGTGTGATTTACCAGTAACTGGTTTAGTTCAGTTTCGGTCCTGGTCTAGTGCAGGAAGTCCAGACTGATTCTGGCTCTGCTCCTGTCTGCTCTGTCTGCCCTGTCTGCTCCTGTCTGCTGTCTGCTCTGCCTGCTGCCTGTCTGCCCTGTCTGCCCTGTCTGCTGTCTGCTCCTCTGTCTGCTGCCCTGTCTGCCCTGTCTGCTGCCCTGTCTGTCTGCCTGTCTGCCCCTGTCTGCCCTGTCTGCCCCTGTCTGCTCCTGTCTGCTCCTGTCTGCTCCTGTCTGCTCCTGTCTGCTCTGTCTGCCCTGTCTGATCTGCTCCTGTCTGTTTGTCTGTCCTCTGTCCTGTCTGCTCCTGTCTGATCTGTTGTGTTTTGTCCTCAGGGTAAACGGAGCGGTGATAAAGGGGTTTGAGGAGGATGTTGGGAATCGTACAGACGTTTACGTTCACACGTCTTTCTCCATCACACAGTCCGAGATCCGCTTCAGGAAATACAACTACACAAGAGCCCCTCACGACCCGGTACGGCCACACAATCTACTGATACTTTACAGTCAGGTCATGCGGGGGGATGTCAACGTGTATGTCTATGGCGGAATGTTCAGCAGGCACCACAGTGACACAGTGCACACATGACCTTTTTTTTTAAGATGGTCTGAAAACTCAAGAAAAAATACAAAATAGATTTAAAGAGCACATTTTCATTTTCCTGTGATCAGTCTGAGAGTTCATGGTCCCGTTTAGGAGTTTGATTTTCAACAAAAACGTGAGAGTAGAGAGAGAAAGTAAAAAACTGTTGGCTAGGGTGACCATATTTCCATTTGTGACACCTTACCAGGGGGTGGGAGGTGGAGCCTCGACATTGAGCTACAGTCGTCCCTCGATATATCACGTTTCACCTTTTGTGTTCTCACCATTTCACAGATTTATTTATTTATTTTGCTTTTGTGCAGTTTTGCATGTTTTTTTGTTTGTTTTTTTTTACAACGTATGAACGCGTATTGTGTATTACAGGCGGGTAGTAATTACACACGGGTGGATCAGGACTAAACCAGGTCTAAACCAGGACTAATCTTGGACTTAAGAGAGAACGCCAAGCAGTTTGTCTGCAAAGCGCGATCGGGCAGTTGTCACGTTTACCTTTGTGAGGAGAGGTTCTCCTGCGGTCACGTCTGAACCCGTCCCGACACTGAGTCCTGTTTCAGTTCTGGTTTACTCCTGTTTTAGTCCTAGTTTAGTCCTGGTTTGGTCCTCTTGTTTAGTCCTGGAATCAGTCCTAAGTTAGTCCTGGGTTAGTCCTGGTTTAGTCTTGGTTCAGTCTGTGGTGTATTCAGCGCAAAAGTTTGATATAATCTCAGGTTAACGGGCAGGTGCGGTGTTGTACTACGCAGGTGCGAGTCTCCAGAAATGGACCCGTGCAGGACTCTGCACTGCAGGCTCCATTATGGAATAAATTAATTTTCGATTTGTTACATAAAGAAGGAGGGAAAAAAACAAAAGGACTAAGTTTTAAGAAGGATGTAAACAGGTTTGTAACTGTCCTGTGTGAGAAAAGTGAAAAAGTTTGTGCTGACGGGTTTTACAGACTTCAAACAGATATAATCACTTGTAAAATATAAAGTTGACGACTTCGTAGATTTCACCTATCGCGGGTTATTTTTAGAATGTAACTCCCGCGATAAACGAGGGAACACTGTAAATAAAACACCAAATGACTTAAACACTCAACACTGACTTTAAGAATTTCAGAATTATTCATACTGACTAATGATCTCATGATTATATGTCTATGACAGGGGGGCAAACTTTCTGGCTCGCGGACCACATAGGGTCCTAAAGTTTGACTGAAGGGCCAGACAGAAGACAGGACATAACGTGTTAAGAGCTCAGATTCATTACGTTCTTATTCACATTTATCTTGGACTTCAGACGCGGCTACACGTTTCATCACTGCTGCGAAAGATTCAGAACATAAAACTGTTGAGACGTGTTCCACTGAACAACACCAGTGAATGTACATCATGAGTTCACCATTGTCGAATATGACTGATTACAGCCTTAAAGAAAACTCACACCAAACAACCACAGACGTCCACCTGTGACTGTGATAAAACCTGACTTCAAAATGTTGGAGTCCATAAGTTTCCTTCAATGATTTTTACCAACTCAAAATGGAAGCAGTGCAGTTTTATATCTTAATCACCAGCTACTTCACTCATGGTCCGAATAACTCCTGTAAGAACACTTTCCCATAAAGCATTGCGGCCAATATAATACGCCGCAACTCAGTGAGTGCGTATACCAAGCCCCCAGGTTCCAAAATGGCCATCCATTCAAGTCAATGGGCTGAGCTCAATGGCGCATGATCCCAGCTTAGCCTAGCATGGCTAGGTACTTCCGGTGGCCGTGGGCCGACCAAGCATGCGCAGTAGTGCTCTTTTCTCCCACGGACACACGCGAATGCATGCGACCACACGCACGGAGCGCGGGCTCGTGTATCACGTGATCGCTTTGACCAATCAGAGCGAGAGGAACTAGAGCGGAGCAGTGCGTAGCCGAAGCTAACGATTATAAAAGCGTTTTTTTAAGACAACTCAAGGATTTTGAGCGAGAAAAAGTTTATGATCTAAAAATAGGTAAAAATCGCCAACAAATCCGATAATTTTGAAAGCTGTAGGTGCCCTGTCAGACGAACACGAGCAATTTGTGATTATATTGCGCTCTATGATAAAAATCTTGTCTCGGCCCACGGGACTTTTTCTGCTGAAGTTCCAGTGAGTGACACTACGTCAACTGGAGGCAGCTACAAGCTAGCAATATGTAGTTATTTTAATAGATCCATGGCGTATACATGCACATCAGTAACCCGGTTATTAGCCATATCCCGGTTATGTCAGTATTCGTGTTACTGCGTTTACATGCGCACTGAGAAACCGGGACACTCATATCCGCGTATACATGATCAAATGGAGTATCCTGGTTTCTTGACATAATCTTACAAATGCGCAGGCGCAAAAATTAACTTAAATCAATTTCATAAACCAGGAAAAATACAAACCGTGAGCTCCTTTAGCATAAGAAGCTAAGGAGCTACGAGATCTCCCACAATCCACTGTGCAGATTTTTCATTAAAATCTTCTGCATAAATAAACTCAACTTTACAACATATAAACCATAAACACTATAGACACATCAGCCTGTTTGATCAGATAATTCAGCTGTGATCACATTTGTTTACGTTTTACAGAAACGAAACTTAAGACCGTTTGGCTAATTAGCATAAACTGTTAGCGGCGATAAGAACAACTCGCTCCTTGCGCCGCTGATGCGATCAGTTTCTTTTGGACTAAATGACACGACTCTGTGGATTATGTGACTTATTTCTGTGACAGAAGAGGCGCTAATGATGGTGAGTGTGTTCTGTGCGTATAGAGTATAGGAGATAGTTCATGTTTTAGTTTTTCAGCGTCACACGAGTGCAGATTGTACATGTGCAGGTTTAACGCAGCTCTTTATTTTACAGTCATTTCACTCTATGTCACTATTTGTGTTGGTCAATTTATTTACGTCACTACTGTCGTGGTGGAGGGCTGGAAAGTGTCTTTTGAACGCATGCACACACGACTTTATCTTGTAGCAACCGGGTAATCCGATTTCTAATAATCGGGATACTGAAAACGAGTTACTGCGTTTACTATGAATTAACCGGGATACTCAAGGAAAACCCGTTCATTACTGGGTTATTGATGTGCATATATACGCACTCATTGCTTTTCACTAAGTCAAAATGGAAGCAGTGCAGTCTTATATCTTAATCACCAGATACTTCACTCATGGTCCGAATAACTCCTGTAAGAACATTTTCCCATAAAGCATTGCGGCCAATATAATACGCCGCAACTCAGTGTATGTATAGTGCGCCATCTACTGGGAAACACTGGAAATGCATGACAAATAAAACATCAACAAGGTTTATTATTGTAATTTATTCCAGTTCTGCGGGCCGGATTAAAAGGTTTAAAGGGCCGCAGTTTGCCCACCCCTGGTCTATGAGATTCTGGTCCAGTCCTGATTCAGTCCTGGTCAA
>NW_026571047.1:36410624-36454619 GCF_026225935.1 Boleophthalmus pectinirostris
AAATCTGAGCTCTTTCGAAGTTACATCCTGTCTCCTGGCCGGCCCTTCAGCCCCTATGTGGCCGCTAGCTAGGATCCACCGTAACACAATCCGAGAAATTACTAACTAGGATCCTCTGCCAAAGATCCAAAGGATTGTCCTGATTAACATATATCCTGAAATTCTAGAGTTCAGACTTTTTAATAGTATACATGAGTTGAACCAGTGCAGCTTTATATCTTGAACACTTCTACCTGACGTATGGTCCAAATACGCCGCCCGAAAGAATACTTTCCCATAAAGCATTGCGGCCAACATAATGCACCGCTTCTCAGTGTATAATAGTGCGCCGTCTACTGGGAAACGCCGGAAATGCAGGAAAAATAAAACATTAACAAGGTTTATTATTGTCATTTATTCAAGTTCGGCGAACCTGAATAAATACAAAATTTTATTCAAGTTCGCCGAACTTATAGTATAATTAAAGTAATTTATTCAGGTCGCGAACTGGAATAAATTACAATAATAAACCTTGTTACTGTTTATTTTCCTGCATTTCCCGCGTTTCCAGTAGATGGCGCACTATATTATACATTAAGGGAGGTGCATTATGTTGGCCGCAATCTTTATGGAAAGTATTCTTTTTGGGCGGCGTATTCAGACATGATGGAGGTAGAAGTGTTCAAGATATAAAGGGCATTGTCTCCTTTCAAATGGTGATAGTGCTAATCTGTAAGATATAATGTTAAAATTAATACCAATCATGTACAGCAGAGGTAGTCTCATTTTGGTAAATGCATACATGATAAGACACCGTGGAGTAGACACTGCTTTATTTAGTAATATGATCTTACCGCGCAGGGCTAATGTTCTCATGTGGTGTGTGGTGGAGCAGACCTCATTCACTCCTCATGCGTTCTGAAACTTCTGCGTCTCCAGAAGTTGCAGCGCGTAGTGTCAAATACGTTCTACATGAGCATAAATACGAGTGCAATGGAGCCGGTCCTCTTAACACGTCTGCCTCCTCTCCGCCCTTCAGTCATTTTTAGAGCCCTATATGGCCCTGAACCAAAAGTGCCCACCCCTGCACTAACACCACACACTCTACGGTTTAGTCCTGTTTAGTCCTGGTTTAGTCCTGGTTTTAGTTCAGCTAGAACCACCACACTTACCGTGGTGGGGGAGTTTGCTTACCCGAATGATCCTTGGAGCTATGCTGCTCAGGGCATCATGTCCCTGGTAGAGCATGGCAAACAGGTCCTAGGTGACGGGTTAGACTAAGAGCAGTTCATAAATCCCTATGAACAGAGGAATAACAAGGACTGTGATGTCGCCCGGTATGGCGCATCCGGGGCCCATCCTGGAGCCAGGCCTGGGGTTGGGGCTCAAAAGCGAGCGCCTGGTGGCCGGGCCTTTGCCCACGGGGCCCGGCCAGGCTCTGCCCGAAGGGATGATGTGGGCCCACCCTCCTGTGGACTGACCACCCGCAGAGGGTTTCATAGGGGTCGGATGCAAAACGAACTCGGCAGCAGTCGGGGTCAGGGGCCTCCGTGACTTAGTCCACAGGCACAGAACCTGACTGTAGGGACGTGGAATGTCGCCTCACTGGGGGGAAGGAGCCTGAGCTTGTGTGGGAGGTTGAGAGATACCGGCGAGATATAGTCGGGCTCATCTCCATGCACAGTTTGGGCTCTCATACCCAAATTCTTGTGTGTGTGTTGGAGTTCACCCTGGCTGGCTGGGGACTCGGAGGCGGACTCATCCATCACCCTGGTTGAAGTCACTGAGGTATTTGGCAAGCTCCTTTGTGGCAAGGCTCCAGGGGTGGATGAGATCCGTCCTGAGTACTTTAAGTCTCTGGATGTTGTGGGTCTTGGTTGACACGTCTCTGCAACATCGTGTGGTGGTCGGGGACAGTACCTCTGGACTGGCAAACTGGGGTGGTGGTCCCTCTGTTTAAGAAGGGGGATCGGAGGGTGTGTTCCAACTCCAGGGGAATCACACTCTTCAGCCTCCGTGGTCAGGTCTATTCCAGGGACTGAAGAGGAGAATCAGGCCGATAGTCGAACCTCGGATTCCAGGAGGAGCAGTGTGGTTTTTCGTCCTGGCCGTGGAACACTGGACCAGCTCTACACTCTCCATCTGGTGCTCGAGGTTCATGGGAGTTTGCCCGACCAGTCCACATGTGCTTTGTGGATCTGGAGAAGGCGTTCGACCGTGTCCCTCGTAGTGTCCTGTGGGGGGTGCTTCGGGAGTCTGGGGTCCGGGGCCCTTTACTAAGGGCTCTACATTGTCCATTTACGCAGGCATTCAAGGATGCACATATTATTTTCGGTCACTTAGCCAGAGCTTCGGTCAATTTGGTGCCTGGATGCTGCGCCTAAACAAAATGACTGAGGATCTGTTTATATTGTTTGTCAGATATGATTGTAAAACTCGAGTGGCAACAGAAAGCATGGCCCATTTAAAAGTCTGATATTACGTGACTCTTTGAGCTTCAAGCCGTGTTATAATGTTAACTTCAGCAGATAAAATAATGTGATATGGACTTTTTAAGTGACGTAATTTTTGTGTTTCAGGTGGATGCATACGGATTTATAACAGATGATCACAAGAAATATTCCAACTACTACTTTGAGCGTGTAGCCAATACTGGAGTAATTTTCTGTCGCAAACCACAACTACAACTTGGAGAGGAAGCTGTGGAGGAGACTACACGACCTGGGCATCATAAACCTGTACCTGGGAGAACCGCAAGAGCCCGAAACGACACAGGGACCCCCGAAGGAAGCACAGAAACCCCCGAAGGAAGCACAGAACCCCCCGAAGGAAGCACAGAAACCCCCGAAGGAAGCACAGGACCCCCCGAAGGAAGCACAGAAAACAAACACAACCCAAACCTGATGCGGCCGGTGCAGCTCAGGTCCTGACTGGACCGTGTCTCGTGTTTCGTGTTTCGTGTCTCGTGTTTCGTGTTTCGTGTTTCGTGTCTCATGTTTCGTGTCTCGTGTTTCGTGTTTATTAAGTTAATATTTAAATTTAAGCCATGTTATAATGTTGTTATCTCCTCAAAAACAGACCTGGAGTTGTGTTTTGTTTCATTCACATGTTTAAGAAACTTTTTATTATTAGTCTGTCTACATCTCCAAAGCTCAAAATGCTCTGTTCCACCCTGTGATGTCATCTTGTGTAACAGCTATTTATTTATTTATTTATTATACCTGAATTAAACTTATTTACTCTACAATACACTAGAACAACCATCAGTTTTAGCTTTTTCTAAACAGAATTTCGTTTTGCCTTTTGATTTGCTGAGACTGTCTAAAATTAAGAAGTTTAAAAAACACACACTTCCTGTATCACATCATGACATCACAAGGTGGAACAGAGTGTTTACAGTTTGAGAGCAGAACTCAGCCTGGATCTGTGTAAAACTAAACTGTGTGAACACTGAGATCATCAGATAATATTTTCTAAATAAAATGAGTCTGAAACCAAACCTGGGAGGAGTTGAACGTTTTAATTAAAGGTTTTATTTGTTCATTTGATCCTTCGGCTGAATTCCTCACATCGCTGTTCCAGTTTCTCTGTCAACTCAACTTCAGCTCTGACGCACTTTAAAAAGAACAAACACTGACAAACTCATGAAGAGGTACAAAGTCAACCCTCAAAGAGAGAAAAATATATATATTTGTATATATGTGTGTGTGTGTATATGTATTTATTTATATGTGAGAATATGTGTGTAAACTTATGGTAAAAAAAAGACGTCAACACATTTTTTTTCCAGCAGAGACGCTGAGTTTCTTTAACACGAGTTTTACTGCTGCAGGTTTAAACCTCGAGGCAGAGGTGGGACTTGCGATTCGTGACCTGGACTCAAGTCAGACCTGAAGCATTATTTTTAGGACTTGAGGCTTGACTTGATAAAATGGACTAAGACTTGGGACTCGACTTGGACTTGAAGGTCAGTGACTTGGGACTTGATCTCTGTATTTTCTAAAAAATGTTTTTAGAAAATACTTTTTTCTTTACTGTTGATAAATGTGGAGCTGAATTTACCAGGAACAAACTGGAACATGTCCCTCTCACTTCTCCGTTACTTTGGATGAAACTGAAGTACTGCGATACTCAAAAGTACTACAGTAATATACAGGACAATGCAGTAAAACAGAGTGAACTACACAGAACATGATCCTTCCCTTTCAGTGCAGACGACACGACAAAATATTTGATTAAATTAAGCACTTTTAAATCTTAATTCTTTCTGTTCTGACCGTAAAGATTCACACTGAAATCTTGTCAAGACGTTTAAAAAGGAAAGATTGGTTCCCTCAAAAAACAAATTTTACTAAAAGTGATATTCTTGAAATTTTTCAAAATGCATATGAAGACGCTCCCTATCAAAAAATAATTTCAAAGTTATACATGAGTCTTCAAAATCTAGAGAACTATGATACTCTTTATATAAAGACAAGACGGGAAGTAGAGGGAAACATAATTCTTACAACTGAGGACTGGGACAGAATCTGTACACAGCAGAGGTGGGTAACAAGCGCCCCCTGCTGGAGGGAGTTCTGTTGAAAAAATGTAACTCGATATTTCTGTTCACCATCGCAAACATCTGAATATTCTGATCAGAGCAGCTGCTGGAGGTTATGTGTTCAAGTACAAGCTAAACATTTTCATATTTTTTGGAGTTGGGTCCAGTCAAGTGGTAACGGAGGGAAACAGGGGCAGATTTTTGACATTCAAATGTCTCTTATTCAGAAACTAGAGGAACTATTGAAATAAGTAAAGTATCAGAATGTAGGAAAGAGTTACACTCCAACAGGGTCAAGTTAAACCTGTGATATTCTTTCAAGTTGTTGACAAAAAATGTAAAAACTCATGTCGGTAACGGAGGGAATGAAATATGCAGCACTTTTTGGTCAATAAATCCAAACAGTGATAACTCTTGGTTCTCACTTACAATATCCTTAACAAACTGGTTTGAATATTTGCTTCATATAGTTTTCTACCATATGGTACAAGATTAGGTTGAAAAACCTCTTACTTTTTGACTCATGAGATTTTTTATTAAGAAAGTTCATGGTAACGGAGGGAAAAGTAACAGAGGGAAAATTGTTCAAACAAGTAGAAGGTGCAGGATTTTACATCATTTATCAACTTTTTTCTTCTGAAAACTTTAATATTACTTCAAAATGAAAGGTCCAAACGAGGTCCAAATCAGGTCTAAACCAGGTCTAAACCAGGTCTAAACCAGGTCTAAACCAGATCTAAACCAGGTCTAAACCAGGTCTAAACCAGATCTAAACCAGGTCTAAACCAGGTCTAAACCAGATCTAAACCAGGTCTAAACCAGGTCTAAACCAGGTCTAAAACCAGATCTAAACCAGGTCTAAACTAGATCTAAACCAGGTCTAAACCAGGTCTAAAACCAGATCTAAACCAGATCTAAACCAGGTCTAAACCAGATCTAAACCAGGTCTAAACCAGGTCTAAAACCAGATCTAAACCAGGTCTAAAACCAGATCTAAACCAGGTCTAAACCAGGTCTAAAACCAGGTCTAAACCAGGTCTAAACCAGGTCTAAACCAGGACTACACCAAGACTAAACCAGGACTAATAATACTATAATAATTAAATAATAAAAAAAAAAATCCTGTCCCTTCATCAACAGTTCAAAGATGGAATAACACAAGATATGATGAAAAACATCCATTTATTTACATGATTTTTGGGTCTGTGAAATTTGGGAAATAATTTTTGTTCCATGTTTCACACATGGTCTGTTTAAAACATATGGAACTTTAGAACCAAAAATGGAACAGAAAAAAGGTCAACAGTTTGATAAACTAGAGAACATATGTATCTGTTCAATACACTTTTATATCAGACGTGTTGACTTGAGTTTTTGGCCTTGTTGTTTACTTCTGCTTGACCGGGCCCTGCTGTCCCTCTGTGGCTTCATTTGGGAGACGAGTTCATGGGACACTGGAGGTGGTCTTTAAAAGGAAGATACAATATAATTTAAAAATAATGTATTTTGGAGATTTAGTTTTATTGCACCTTTCTAAAGCAGATTTATACTTCATGAGAGTTTTACTGGTGGCTGCCAAAACAGGAATAACTTGAAAATGTCTTAGACAGGAAACACCTACAATAAATGAATGGACTGATTTGATCTATACTTTTTTTTAAAAAGGAAAGGATTACATTTAAAATGAAGCTACAGAGTGAGATATATTTGAAAACTATTGGTCAAAATGGTTGAGGTATGTAACGACAAAAAGACCCGACTTTGTATGACGTAGTTAAGTCTTTATATCTGCCCCCACTGTCTTGTTTTGTTTTGTTCTTTCTGTTTGAATGTTGTCGATTTTTAATGTGTGTCTTTATACAAGATGAAAATCCAATAAAAAGTGAATGACAAAAAATAAAAAGGAAAGATTAGCATTTCTACAACTCTTAAAATACTCATGTATAAATATATCATTAAATTCATATAAATTGCAAAAATTTAATCTATATTTGGTACTTTTTTGGTTTAAAGACTTGAAATGACTTGAAGCTCAAAGCAGGCGACATGGACTTGACTTGGACTTATGGGTCGGTGACTCTAGACTCGACTTGGACTTGACTTGGGCTTGGACTCAGACTTGAGACTTACTTGGGATTTGCAAAACAAAGACTTGGTTGCACCTTTGCCTCGAGGGCAAAACTGCACCGGCCAAACTTCCAATTAGAACAGAAAGGAGGAGCTCGGTGCCTTTTTCCTCTGAGCGTCTTTACAGGACACAGAGCTCCACGGTAAAGCTGTTGTCGTTGCGCCCCCTGGAGGTCAGAGGAAAGAGTGCAAGAGAGAAACTGCAGTAAAAGCACAGGCAAACTCTTATAGGCGAGTTTCATTGTTGACAAAAGCGTGCGTTGCATGCTGGGAATTATTTTGGTCAGTGGCAAGAAACACTAATTCAACATGACGGACGGAGCGAGAAAGCACGTAAAGGGTATTGATCCCGGTTATTTATCCACTCTAACGGCAGAGGACCCAAGACCATTTGACCAGAAATTGGTCATAAACATCGACAAACGACAAATCACCCTTTTCAACCCGACAAAAGGTGGAACAAACCAAATTTCTGGTCAGAATCACCAACTACCTGGACAAATATTCACTTGGGCGATATCCACAATGACTTGGTGGAAACTCCTGGGCCATTCACAGCAGAAAAGATGAAAACCTCCAAGAGTCTCGATGTGTTGTTGAACTTGTTGGAGTCCACGGTTTGTTAGGATCTTCTACGTTTGCTCTGCGGATGTTTGAAAGTCGTTTAATTCACCGTTAGTGGTTCTTTTCACTCAGAATATGAAAAAGACATTTTCCTTCTTCCGTGTTTCTATTTGTGCGTCTGATAATGCAGCAGGAATTTACCATTATCAGGGGTAAATACTCGAGGTTACACACTGTGTTTGACGCTACCGTGTTTCTTGCCTCCGACCAAAATATTTCCCAGCAGCAACACGGGCTTTTAATAACAATGAAACTCGCTTATTTCTCGTCCCTGATTGTGCCCAAGTCGCCCGCTGGATCAGGACGGCGCCTGCTGAGACTCCCTGCCACCTTTTATCTTTGAAATATTTTAACCATTGTGGCCACTTTATCATTTTATCTGTGGGTTTTTCATTTGTTTTAAACTTTTGTTATTAATAAATTATTGTTTTTTTTTTTTGTCTTTTTAACAGTTCACCTCTTTTTTGGTCACACCTCGTCGCTCTCACTGTTAATTTAACAGTTTCATTATATTTTAAGTCGACTTTTTCCACCACATACATTTATTTTAATAATCCACAAACCGTGACTTGGACTAGAGTCAGACTTGAGTCACTATTTTTAGGCCTTGAGACTTGACTTGATAAAATGGACTAAGACTCGGGACTTGACTCGGACTTGAGAAGCACTTTTAAATCTTAATTATTTCTATTCAGACCGTAATGATTCACGCCAAGATCTTAACAAAAGTGAAAAAATGCACAGCACATTCAAATGGCTGATGTCCAAACGCTTATTTAATTTTAAAATAACGTTTCGGCAAAAAAAAAAAAAAAAAAGTCTTTGTCTGATATTTTTCTTGCTTTGCTGTGGTTAAAGAAATGAATAAAAGGAGAAAGGACAGGCATCTTTATTTTTTATTTTTTTATTATATGTCAAAATTTAACCAAAAATATAAAATGTGTGCAAATAAATTAATGGAAATAAAATGTAGTGTAACATCAGAATAAGTGGAGCAGTGTTAATTCTTTACGTATTTGTCTGAACACAATTTGGCAATAGTTAAATAAATAATGTAACGGTACAATAAAATATCGTCAATAATTAAGATGTTCGAATAACTTTGTCTCTTCACATCTCCGAAGCTCACGATGCCCCGTTCCACCTTGTGATGTCACAAAGCTGGAGTTTTCAAGTTAACGGCTTCATTTTACCAGCATTACCGCATGACATCACAAGGTGGAGCAGAGCGTTTTCAGTTTGAGGGAAGAACTTATGTGAATGAAACAAAACACAACTCCAGGTCTGTTTGTGATGAGGAAACATTAGAACATAAATATGAAAATAGCTTAATATGGATCTGTTAACATCAGCAACACATCATCTCCTGCCTCCGTCTGCGCAGCGCAGGTGAGTCTGGTCCTCTCTGCGTCTGCGTGAGTCTGCGGGTGAGTCTGGTCCGTCTGCGCGGGTGAGTCTGGGTCCGTCTGCGCGGTGAGTCTGGGTCCGTCTGCGGGGTGAGTCTGGGTCCGTCTGCGCGGGTGAGTCTGGGTCCGTCTGCGCGGGTGAGTCTGGGTCCGTCTGCGCGGGTGAGTCTGGGTCCGTCTGCGCGGGTGAGTCTGGGTCCGTCTGCGCAGGTGAGTCTGGTCCGTCTGCGCAGGTGAGTCTGGGTCCGTCTGCGCAGGTTGATTGATTGATTGATTGCATTTATGTAGCGCCTTTCAAGATCCCAAAGCACTTTACAGTTCATATTCAGTCACTCCACACTCAGTGGTGTAAACTACTACTGTAGCCACAGCTGCCCTGGGGCAGACTGACGGAAGCGAGGCTGCCAATCTGCGCCATCGGCCCCTCTGACCACCACCATCACTCACGCTCACACCACTTTCATACCAGGTAATGTGGGTGAAGTGTCTTGCCTAAGGACACAACAACAGTTTTTTGCCACTGGCTCCACTGTGGCTCCTGTTGTTCCCAGTGTCTCCATCCAAGTCCTGCCCAGGCCCAGACCTGCTGAGCTTCTGAGATCTGACAGGATCAGGCTTTGAAAAGCTGGTATGGCCACCAGGTGAGTCTGGATTTTGAGTCTGACTGTGCAGGTGAGTCCAGAGTAGGGATGGGCATGATTAATCGATTAATCGATAATTGATCATTAAGAATTTCATCGATTACATAAATTTTAATTGTCAAACTGAATGTATGTTGCTGTGTGTGTCGTGACCAAACAGGTGTGTACATGTGTCTCTGCATCAGAAGGAGCGAGACACAAACAGTGGGTCAGTCTGTAACGAACCGAAGCACAAATGTGGATTTAACCAGGATTTGTACAAGAAATTCCACACTTTCTGTTGCGTTGGGACAAGTGTGAGTCCATGTGCACAGTGTATAAAGCAGCACATATGTTTCTGTGTCCAGTGGGAAAAAGTTTTGTCAGGTGAGAATCGAAGACGAGGCCCCGCCCCCCTCCCCCCGTACGCTGTCCTGGTTTTGACAAACACAAATCTGGTCACACTGACCTGTATTCACCTGAGTCATGTCTTTTAATCCAACACAAGTTGAACCACATCAGCGACACAAGAGCTGGAGTTTTATCTTCACTTAGTTTATGTAAATTAGTGATGTGGTTTTAAGTTTTGTTTCTGTGAGATTTGAACAAAACTGAATTAAACACATTATAATGTCAAACAGCTGATGTGGCTCTAGAGTCGTTATGTTTATATGTCGTAAAGTTGAATTTATTTATGCAGATTAGTGCAGATAGTAATAATAATGATGATCATTTTAATATAAAAACGTTAATGATTAATCGATAATCGATCGTTAATTCTTCTGACGATCGATTAAGAAAATTTCTTTGAATGCCCGTCCCTAGTCTAGAGTCTGTCTGCGCAGGTGAGTCTGGGTCTGCGCAGGTGAGTCTGGGTCTGCGCAGGTGAGTCTGGTTCTGTCTGCGCAGGTGAGTCCGGGTCTGCGCAGGTGAGTCTGGTTCTGTCTGCGCAGGTGAGTCCGGGTCTGCGCAGGTGAGTCTGGTTCTGTCTGGTGAGTCTGGGTCTGCGCAGGTGAGTCTGCGCAGGTGAGTCCGGGTCTGCGCAGGTGAGTCCGGGTCTGCGCAGGTGAGTCCGGGTCTGCGCAGGTGAGTCTGGTTCTGTCTGCGCCGCGTTCTCCATGGAGATGTCATTGCTTTGTATGAAATGTTTCACAGGATGACATTAAAACTTTCTATCTCCATGGAGACCAAACCAAAACCAACCAAACCAGGTCAGATCTGTGGAGAGGCGACCCCGCTCACAGTCACAATATCTGTTTTTCTAGGTATTTTTGAGCTATAAAACCACCTGTAATTGAATAAATGTAAAGTAAAAGCTGTTTAATGTCACACTGTGGAACATCTCCATGGAGAAAAACATTTGGGCAACACTTTTGTCAGTCCAAGTAGAGTGTAGCGATACGGAAAAGCCGGCCCTCGTGAGCGTGAGATCACGTTCTCTGAACACCAGCAGTTTCACAGTTCTATTGCTTCTCAGTTTCAGGTGAAGTGAACACTGTGTGAACCAAAGCCTTCAAATAAATTAAATTAAAAAATAAAAATACACATATAAAAATTACATTCATGATGCTTGTCAGTAAAATCCCACATAAATACTTTTCCAAATGTTAGAGTCTTAGTTAGGTTTCTGTGCTTCCTTCGGGGGGGTTCTGTTCTTCCTTCGAGGGGTTCTGTGCTTCTTCCTTCGGGGGTTCTGTTGCTTCCTTCGAGGGGTTCTGTGCTTCCTTCGGGGGTTCTGTGCTTCTTCTTCCTTCGAGGGGTTCTGTTCTTCCTTCGAGGGGTTCTGTTCTTCCTTCGGAGGGGTTCTGTGTTCTTCCTTCGAGGGTTTCTGTGTCGTTTTGGGCTCTCGCGGTTCTCCCAGGTACAGGTTAATGATGCCCAGGTCGTGTAGTCTCCTCCACAGCTTCCTCTCCATGTCGTAGTCGTGGTTTGTGAAGAAGACCATGTCAGTCTTGGCTTCGCGCTCGTAGTAGTAGGTGGAGTATTTGCTGTAGTCGTCTGTTACAAATCCGTACGCATTCACCTGAAAAGAAAGATGAACAACCAAAACGTTTTTTTAAATTCAACATACTGAATCAGGAACGACAAAAACACACAATCAGCACAAACAATATTCATAAAAACATAAAAAACAGAGGAGACTGATAATGACCATGTTTATATGATCTTTTTAAATTCTGAATTAATTGTTCAGAATTAAAGGTTTACGTGGAAAACTCGTTAAATCGTCTTTATTTAATTCCGCTCAGCGTCTGGGGGTGAGGAAGTTTCTGATTGGACAGAGACACGAACGTATTTACGTCGACCAGAAGAAAACACACACTTCAGCTGCTACCGGCTTTTCTCTCATCTCGGTTTGTCGTTACTAGTGATGTCGAGATGAAGCCCCACGAAGCACTGAAGCCTTCCAGCCGTTTGCTCGACTTTTGAGCCGATGCTTCAAGGTGCTTCATTTGCTCCACTGCACCATCAAGACGCCAAAAAAATGTATAACAGGCAGAGTGAAAATAGAACAACAACATGATCATTGTGGTTCTGATGGAAAGATTTATACTAAATAAATGAACGATTAAATATTTGAATGTTTCTGATTTCAACATAAAGTGTGAGTGTATTAAACTGGAGTCTGTGTTCATGATATGAAGGTCGGGTTAAAAGAAAAAGTACGAACAAATTACTACTACAATTAGTTACTTCTTTATGTCTGTGCTTATGCCACAATATGGACGGCAAAATAGGGTCATTTTATTCATTTTTATATAAAAATATCAATTTCTCCACAGTATTTGGACTCAGACGGTTTCTTTTTTACAGAGAATTTCCCCTGCTTTTGAAAAGAAAACCTTTCACAGCGCACAGATGAAACAGGCGTGCAGAGAAAAGCCACTTCCTGCTTAAATCTTAAATAGATTCTACCTCACAATAACCCAAACCACAAAATGTTTTGGGGGAATCCGTTGCGTTTCTTTGGCCCTTATGTTTCGAATCGCGCCAAATCCGCGAACCACTTCCTGAAGCAGTCACGTGGTACGAGTGGTTCACGAGGCTTCGAACGTCACCTCATATGTCACAGATTCAAACCTCGATCATGGATCTATTAAAATAACTGGATACAGTATTTCTGCTTGTAGCTGCCTCGAGTTGACGTAGTGACACTCACTGGTTCTACAGTGGAAAAAATCCCATGGGCCGAGAGAAGATTTTTTACATAGAGGCGATGTGATCACAAACTGCTCGTGTTTGTCTGACAGGGACCTACAACTTTCAAAAATGTCAGATTTTGTAGCAATTTTTACTTATTTTTAGATCATACACTTTTTCTCTGCTCAAAATCCTTCAGTTGTCTTAAAAAATTCTTTATATTCGTTTGCTCCGGCTCCGCTCTGGCTCCTCTCGCTCCGATTGGTCAAAGCGATCACGTGATACACGAGCCCGCGCTCCGTGCGTGCGTTCACGTGCATTTGCGTGTGCCCACGGGAGAAAAGACTCTACTGCACATGCTCGGTCGGCCCACAGACACCGGAAGAACCTCGCTGGGCTAAAGATGAATCTGGAATCATGCTCCATTGAGCTCTGCCCATTGACTTGAACAGACGGCCACTTTGGAACCTGGGGGTTTGGCCTCAATACGCGCTTCACCAAAGACTTCCTGGATTTACTCGACACACGTTTTCGAAGCCTCGACAGATCTCGTAACATCACTAGTCGTTACGCCACGGACACAAACACGATCCAGACTTTTTTTTTTGTCATTATCATTGTTCTGATGATAATTGCGAAGCAGCTGGAGGATTCTCTCATCACACCTTACGTCTGTCGGCTGATGAGGAGAAGGAGGAAGAAGACAAAGTGAGTGTGAGGCTGCTCGACCTCAGCCCACCCCCACATCCCGCTCACCAATCCAAAGAGACGTGGATCAAAGTCCCAAGACAGGACTGGTGGAGCCGGATCGAAGGGCGACACAACGAGCAAGAACCACCGGGATTATTTTTAACAAGAATAAACGTGAAACATGATCCAGGAAGAAATTAATTCGGCTTTAAAATCTGGAATAAACCACACACTTACTTCGAATCATTTTCATTAAGTGTTTACGTGGTCTTTTTAAAACGAGATTAATTTTTATTCCGAGTTAAATTATTTTCATTCTGAATTAAAGCTCTCATGTAAATGTGGGAGCTGATAAATTATAGATATTATACATGAATTAAAGCTGCATTGTGTAACTTTTCTGGTGGAGGGTCCGTCAAACGCTTTTCTTCACGGTGATGTTAATGCTTTTTTTCGAGGCATTTGTGAGCAATAAAATCACCTGTGATTGAATAAATGTGAAGTCGAGCTGTTTAAAGTCACGCCGTGGAACATTCCAGGCAGAGCGACGACGTATCCATAGAAACGAGCAGGTGACGGAGCCCAGACCGAAAAGTGACACGGCGCACGTTTACATTTTGTGTCATTTTGGAGCGTGTACCTTGTCGCAGAGCTGCAGAGCCAGGAACATCGTGAAGGCTCCGTTTGTGGGTCTGAAGATCGACCAGTCTATTGTGTCCAGGGTCTCGGACTTCAGGAACCTGAGGGCCAGAGATCACGGGTCAGAGGTCAGAGGTCAGAGGTGACAGGTCAGACTCTGTTTTGAGTTTTACAGAAATAATCAGTGACCTGTTTTTGACGTGTCTCAGGAAATCCATGTGCAGAACGTAGAAGCGCGACTCGTTGAACCGACCCGAGTAGTACGTCCAGGGCCTGAAACAGAGACCAGGACTGAACCAGGACTGAACCAGGACTGAACCAGGTCTAAACCAGGTCTAAACCAGGACTAAAACAGGACTAAAGCAGGTCTAAACCAGAACTGACCCAAGACTAAACCAGGACTGAACCAGGACTAAACCAGGACTGAACCAGGTCTAAATCAGAACTTACCCAGGACTAAACCAGGACTAAACCAGGTCTAAATCAGAACTTACCCAGGACTAAACCAGGACTAAATCAGGACTAAATCAGGACCAAACCATGACTAAACAAGATCTAAACCAGGACTAAATCAGGACTGAACCAGGACTGAACCAATGACTGAACCAGGACTAAACCAGGACTAAACCAGGACTGAACCAGGACTAAACCAGCTCTTTTCTCTTTACTCCAGTCGAGACTGACATTCCCAGCGCTGAAATTACCGTGTCTTTCGGACTATGAGATGTTTAATTTCCTCAGAGGAGGACAGTGCGTCTGTGCGTCTGCCGATCGCTCTGTGACTCACCGGGATCCGTCAAATAGATCGAAGGAAGAGTTTGTGATTCTCTGTCGTTTGTAAAGTCCAACCAGCCAGTCCATGTCCCTCATGCCCTCGGGGATCAGCACGTACTTTATACCCTGAAACGACAAGAGAGCATAGAACCAGGACCGGACCAGGACCAGTACTGGACCAGGACCAGTACTGGACCAGGACCAGTACTGGACCAGGACCGGACCAGGACCTGACCAGGACCAGTACTGGACCAGGACCGGACCAGGACCAGTACTGGACCAGGACCGGACCAGGACCAGTACTGAACCAGGACCGGACCAGGACCAGGACCGGACCAGGACCGGACCAGGACCAGTACTGAACCAGGACTGGACCAGGACTGGACCAGGACCAGTACTGGACCAGGACTGGACCAGGGCCTGACCAGTACTAGACCAGGACTAAACCAGGACTAAACCAGTACTAGACCAGGACTAAACCAGGACTAAACCAGGACTAAATCAGGACTCTACCAGGACTCGACCAGGACTCGACCAGGACTAGACCAGGACTAGACCAGGACTCGACCAGGACTAGACCAGGACTGAAAAAAGATTAAACCAGGACAGAACAAGAACTAAACGTGGTCTAAACCAGCACTGACTAAACAAGACTAGGACAAGACTAGGAATAAACCATGACTAGAACGGAACCAAGACTAAATCCAAGACTAAACCAGAACTAAACCAAGCCAGGACTGGACCAAGACTAAATTCTGAAGTATTATGAAGTTTTTTTTCTTGATCGGGTTAACAATGACAATCTCAAACAGGGTTTACAACTAAAGTGGGTCTTAACCAGGACTAAACCAGGACTAAACCAGGACTAAACCAGGACTGGACCAGGACTGGACCAGGACTGGACCAGGACTGGACTCTGATTAAGACCAGGACCTGATTAAACCAGGATAGAACAAGGACTAACTGAGGTCTAAACCAACACTGACTGAGGACTAAACAAGACTAGGACTAGACTAAGATTAGACCATGACTAGAACAAAACCAAGACTAAATCCAGCACTAAACCAGGTCTGAACCAGGACTAAACCAAGCCGGGACTAGACCAAAACTAAAACATTATTATGAAGTTTGTGTTTTCTTGGTCGGGTTAATGACGACAATCTAAACCAGGGTTTACGACTAAAGTGGGTCTTAACCAGGACTAGACCAGGACTAGACCCAGGACTAAACCAAGACTAAACCTGGGACTGGGCCAAGACTAGACCAGGACCGAATTAAGATTAAACCAGGACAGAACAAGGACTCACCCAGGACTAAACGAGGTCTAAACCAACACTGACTAAGGACTAAACAAGACCAGGACTAGACTAGGATTAGACCACGACTGGAACGGAACCAAGACTAAATCCAGCACTAAACCAGGACTAAACCCAGGACTAAACCCAGGACTAAACCAGGACTAAACCAGGACTAAACCCAGGACTAAAATCAGGACTAAACCAGGACTGAACCCGGACATTATTACGAAGTTTGTTTTCTTGGTCGGGTTAATGACGACAATCTAAACCAGGGTTTACGACTAAAGTGGGTCTTGACCAGGACTAGACCAGGACTAGACCAGGACTAGACCAGGACTAGACCAGGACTAGACCAGCCGCACCTGATCATGTGGAGCTGCTGTGTACTTGTACTGCTTGAGGTTAAATTCAGACGCGAAGATGGAGAAAGACGTGTGAACGTAGACGTCCGTCCTTCTGCCCACGTCCTCCTCGAAGCCTCTGATCACCGCCCCGTTCACCCTGGAGACCAAAACAAAACAAAAAACACCATTAAACGGACCGAGTGACGCTTTGTTCTGATCTGTGTTCCCGTGTCGTTTCCTCGTCACAAACGGACCGGGAGTTGAGTTTTGTTTCATTCTCACGTGTTTAACGCACAAACCTGCAGATTAAGGCTGAGTTCTGTTGACGTGGGCAATTATTTTTTTATACAGAAAATATTGTGGAGGGCTGTTCCAAAATGCTTAACTCAATTCTCCATCCATCCATTTTCTTTTGCTTATCCAGGGTCAGGTCTCAGGGGCAGCAGTCTGAGCGGGGACTCCCAGACTTCCCTCACCCCAGACACTTCCTCCAGCTCCTCCAGGGGGACCTTGAAGTGTTCCCAGGCCAGTCCAGAGACATAGTCCCTCCAGTGTGTCCTGGGTCTTCCCCGGGGCCTCCTCCCAGTGGGACATGAACACCTCCAGAGGGAGACGCCCAGGAGACATCAGAACAGACGTCCTCCCCTCAGACGCTCCTCTCCACGTGGAGGAGCAGCGACTCTAATCTGAGCTCCTCCTGTGTGACTGAGCTCCTCACTCTGCACCCACACACCCTGTGGAGGAAACTCATTTGTGTCGCTTGTATCAGGATCTGGTCCTTTCGGTCATTACCCAGAGCTCACGACCAGAGGTGAGGGGAGGAACAGAGACTGACGCTAAATCGAGAGTTTCACCTTTCGGCTCAGCTCCTCTTCACCACAACGGTCCGATACAGCGACTGCATCACTGCCGACTCATTTCTGCAGAATATTAATTGTATTTCTTCATAAAAAGCAGTAAATATCATTGTTTAGACGAGCTGCTCTGACTGGGAAGAGTTTATGTTCTTACTAAAGCAATAAAAAAGTGAGGCTGCTTTACAAAAAATGTCATAAAAAACACCTCTAAAATAAAAGCAATGCAGCTTTAGACTTAGACTTTTAGCTTTAAACTTATAAAATATGTTTATTTTGTCATTCCAAATGATCTTAAAGGGGCCGCTCAGAGTCAAATCCGCTCTAGCAGCTCTCGTTCTGATTGGTCCAAACGCTCCAGGCCGTTCACGTTACAGACGTCACACGGGTGGGAGGAGCTCGCCAAGATGGAGGAAGTAAATGTGGAAGAGAACATTTTTTTGGGCCCATGCGTCGTTGAGCACAGACCACAGCGCCGTCTTGGGTTCAACTTCAGATTTGATTCTAGTTCTTTGCTTGGAATGCGCTGAACTCACCCGGTTTTGTGTTTCAGAGCCTCGATCTGATTGGCCGTTCCTTCGCACTTCTTCTCTCACACTGAAAACATCTGACGATGACATGTGGCGATGCAGGAAGTGCTCTACTGTGTTTTTAAAGTCCATACTCCTTCACTAGAATCGTCTGGATCATTTCAGCTCTGGAATCACCAAATCTCTGCTGAGCCAAAGGTAAAAAGAGGTGAAAACTACTGTTGCTGCTTGTTGACGTCAGCAGGTGGAGCAGAGCATTTTGAGCTTTAGACAAATAACAAAGAGTTTCTCCAAAATTAAAAGAAACAAAACACAACTCCAGACATGTATTTGACAAAGAAACATTATAACATGGCATAAGCTCATAAAAGTCATTTGTGTAATATTGGACTTTTAAACAAACATGCGTAAAGTCATTGTTCTGTAGAGAATAAAGCACAAGTGGAAATGCCATTGTGAAAATCTCATTGTGGGATTAGAGTCTCTGCTGTGGGATTAGGAAGGATCACAATATATGACCTTTTTGTTTTAGAGATTTGTTTTTAAATTTTTTTTGTTTTGAAGATTTCACAAACCTGATCAGCCTGTTAAAAACACAAACACATGAGACTGAACCAGGACTGAACCAGGACTTAATCTGACCTTCAGGTTTTGTTCTGTTCACTTCTCTGTCCCTGTAGAACATCAAACTAAGGCCCGCGGGCCGACTCTGGCCCTTCACGCCGCTTTGACCTTGACATTTGCTGACACATATGATGCACAAAGTCTGTAGCATCTCAAATGTCTGTAGCTGTCTCCCACGCTGAGCAGTTTTTGAAATTTTGTTTTTTGTGCTCAGTTTTTAACATCAGAGGGGATTTAAACAACTAAAAAGCAAAACATGAGCAGCCCAAAGGACACACGGAAACAACTGCTGGGTGAAATGAGCTGTTTGTTTTGTTCCTGTATCCATGAAGATCATGGAAGAGGCAAACTAAGACTGAAATGAATCACCATATCAGGAATGATTTGCATCCAGACACTTGTTTCTGTGTCCGTAAATCTTCTCTCTCCACACAGCTTTGAGCACATTTCTTTACATTTTACAGAAAGAAAACTTAAAACCACATGGCTAATTTGCATAAAGTGAGCGCTCAAAAAAACAGTTCGCTATTTTGCGCTGATGCGATTCAGCTTCTGTCGGACTAAAGGACACGACTCAGTGGAATATGAGTGTTCTCTCTGTGACAGAGGGGTGTTCTGCTGATGGTGAGTCTGTTCTGTGTTTCTGTCGTGTTTGGAGATGGTTCATGTGAAACTTTTTCAGAGATTAGACGTGTGCAGGTCGTACACACAGACACACGTTTATATGAATGGACATATTTTATGTTATTTTCAGACCAAGGGTTTGTTTTCATACCTGACAGTTTCGACTGCTCACTAGCGTCTTCCTCAGAGTCTCGTGATGTTGCTGTGTCGTGTCGCTCAGCTGATTTAAACAGGTTTTGGTGCTGTCTTCCTACCAGTGGAGGCAGGACGACAGCGCCACCTGCAGTCCCACTTCCTCAGGACAGTACTCCAGGTGTGTGAGAGTAAAAAAGCCCCTCGTCCCGGTTTATCGTTCCGTGGGCACGTTTCCGTATTTCGATTGCCTCTTTAATCCAGCGACGATGTTTGTTTTCCTCTGTCCCAATGATGTTTGCTCCATCCCAGTCCAGAATGTGGTTCTCTCTTTTACACTGGTCAGAAACGGACGATTTAAGTTGTTTCTGTTCTGCTTTGTGTTTTGTTGCTCGTGTTTCGCCTTCGCTGTTTCCTTCTCACATTCTCTTCTATGTTCCTTTTTTCGTGGACTGAACGCCCTCCCTGTTTCCTCGATGTAAACCCCTGACAAAACTCTAGGTCTGAAAAAAGAACCTAATAACATAAAATATCGGAAGACCAAATGAATCTCATTGGACTAATGGACATACATTCTAGACGCTTAGTGTTTTGTGGGTGAATTACTTCACAGTGCATTGACTTACATCAGGCGTCTACTGCTACCGCTATCTCGTCCTTTCGGTCACTACCCAGAGCTCATGACCAGAGGTGAGAGTAGGAATGAAGATTGACCGGTAAATCAAGAGCTGTCCAAATCCCAAAACTAAAATATGACAATAACAGAACCAGAAACAAAAGTGAAATGGTTCAAAAGACTTGAAAAGATCGACTTTGACAGTAGACACATCCCACTGGGAAAACAAACATGGAGGTTTGATGCTCAATTTTTTTGGAAAATCCTTCCCAGTGTGAATTGCACAATGACCAGAAGTCCGAGATTCTTGATGCGTGTATTGTCTGTCATATTTTTTATTTATCCCTTCTAGGCATCAAAATGACACATTTACAAAGGTAATTGATCAGATTTTAGTTCGTAAGCGCAATACATATAATTCAGAAATCCCTTGGCGAGCTCCTGGTTGGAGATCTCTGTTCTAGAAGGAGTCATTTTAATGTTTTTTGTTTTTTTGTAATAGATTGTCCTTAAATATCAGTAAAACTAAAATCACAGTGTTTAGTCGTTGGGGGGAAAAGCGTCTATCCCACATTATTTATTGGAGATGAGGAAACAGAGAGCACATGAGGTCACATTATTTGGTGTTATGTTACATCTGACATGAAAATCTCCTGAAGATTATGTCGAAATTAAATAAACAAGTCATTTCCGTGTTACATAATGTTAAAGTTTAAGTCACGAATACAGGAAACGGACGTGATCTGTTTTTTCCATTTTTCATTTAAACATAAAATCAAAAACTGAAAAAAAACAAATCATTATCTGTTTTATCATTTTGGGTTTGGAGACAAATAATGAAGAAAATTGTTTTTTTTTTCATTTTCATATTTTTGTTTTTATTTTGAAGATCTCCAAAAACCATTTACATATCCATCCATCCATCCATTTTCGTCTGCTTGTCCGGGGCAGCAGCCTAAGCAGGGACTCCCAGACTTCCTTCACCCCAGACAGGTCCACCAGCTCCTCTGGGGGAAAAGTCGTAATTTTAAAGAAAATGAAATAAAAATGAAATGAAAAAATAAAAAAGTGTTGCAATTAAAAGTGTGAGCTTATTAATGAAACCTTCAAAACGTATTCAGGTGTTTAGAAGAAATGTCAAACATGATGCGCTCAAAAGTATGAAGTCATTGGAAGCGTTAAAGTGTGATGATTCATCTTTCTTGAATGAAACAAAAAGATTGAAAATGAAATGAAAATGAAAGCTGACATTTGCACAGTCTGCGTGTGCCTCCGTCTCTGGTCTCGGGGTGTGTTCTTCTGACTCGCTCTCACACACGTCGCCTGGGGTTTCTGTTTTCTGTAGTCATGGCCCTTCTGTTTACTTCGTGCTTCTTTACACTGCGCGGTCACATGGGGGGTTGTTACCGCGGCGATGCTCCCCCCGCTGCCCCCGCTCACATGTGGCTGTTGTGTGACGGTGCCTTCACTTCTCTCTTCGGTAAAGGGTCATTCTGTCTCATGCTTTAAACTTGAACCTGATTTACATGATGTAGTGACGTGTAGTGACGGTGTAATGAAGGAGTGGTGATGGTGTACTGATGGCGACGGCGTAGTAACGGCGTAGTAACGGTGTAGTGATGGTGTAGTGATGGCGTAGTGACCTTGTAGTGATTGTGACGGTGTTTTGATGCTGTAGTGACAGCGTAGTAACGGTGTAGTGATGCTTTAGTGACAGTGTAGTGATGCTGTAGTGACGTGTAGTGACGCGTAGTGATGTTGTAGTGACGGCGTAGTAACGGTGTAGTGATGTTGTAGTGACGTGTAGTGACGGTGTAGTGACGCTTTAGTGACGTGTAGTGACGGTGTTGTGATGCTTTAGTGACGTGTAGTGATCGTGTAGTGATGTGTCTTGTCGGCAGTTTTATTTGGTTTTGTTCGACAGCGGAAGAAGCTTACGCCTCCTACTGTCTGACTGTGTCCATGTGTCTTATAAGGTGTATGCTCACTCATCTCGGTTCATGCTCCTTGGACCTGGTTTGGACCCAGTTTGGACCTGGTTTGGATCTCAAGGCCCCTCTGATCCTGCGCAGGGGTTTGTTTTTCCAGTCCATGATGAGGTTTTGCCTCTTGGTCGTTTGGCTGATTTCAGGTTTTCCTGCTCAGTAGTAGTATTATTCAATAGAGAAAATTTTAAAAAATTAATCAAGCTCGAATGTTTGTGAAAGTGTAAAATGACAGTTTTACTTCCCACATACATTTTCTTTTGTGTGTCTGACAGAGTTGACAGTGACTGAGTTGTATCAGAAAATATGTCATTATTTAGAAAAGGTGTTTTTATTCAGAACCTGTTTGCAGTTTTATACAGCTCAATTTATTATTCTCTACAAAACAAATACAGCTCCCAGGAATGTAAAAGGCTTCATTTTCAAAACCTGTTTCGTCCTGACTCTGAAGAATCACAGAAATACAGTCTGTGTCTAGGTGAGAGATGAGGACGCACGTTTCACATCTGTCATCTACTAAAAATCCAATAAACTTACAGATGGTAGTTTTAAAAACAAAATTAAAACAGAACTAGTTCATTGTAAACCGTTAACAGAGCTCCAGAGTTGTTCTTCAGTTCCCTCAGCGCTTCAAGTCTGATGTGGTTTGACATGAAAAGAATATCACAACCTGCATCACCTGGTAACACAGTAAATGTGAAACACCTCTCTCTCCTCCTTTTGTACACCCTTGATGTTATGTCACCTGTACCTTACCTGTCTTTACCTGTACTCACCTGTCCTCACCTGTCCTCACCTGAACTCACCTATCGTCACCTGTACTCACCTGTCCTCACCTGTACTCACCTGTACTCACCTGTCCTCACCTGTGCTGCGTCGGGCTCAGAGCTGCAGAGTCACTGAAGGCAGAGGAACATGGCCAAAGTTTCTTCTTATTTTCTACACCTGCTTATCTTCATTTTCCCTGGTCACCTTCTTCTGCATCTCCTGGCTCAACATGACGGGATGTTCGAGGTAATTCTAATTCAATTTTTTATTTCATTTTATTTTGATTGAATAGTTTGAGTTCCATTTTATATGAAGGAGACCAAACCAAGGCCAAGTTAGAGGTCAGATCTGTGGAGAGGCGTTTTTTTCTAATCATTTTTGAGCTAAAATAAACACGTGTAATTGAATAAAGCAGTAAAAGTAAAGCAATTTAATTTTACTTTTTTAATGTCACACTGTGGAACATTCCAGGCAAAGCAATGACAAATCCATAGAAACAAGCAGACGACAAACCCCCAACCAAAAAGTAACACAAAATGTGCACGTTTAATTAAATCAGAAAGTTAATTATATTTAATTAAAAACGTATATATATATATTTTTTTTATTTTATGTTCCACATTTGTACATTTCTATTAGTCTCAACAAAAAAAGGACATTTGGTCTGAAGGGTTCAAGGGTTCATGACTTGGGTTACTTGTAGGTTTTTCTAGCAGATTACAGCGAGGTAGAAGTTTGTATCAGATTTCCCTTTGCTTGTTGGTGATGAGATATTTGTGAGGTCATGTCCGTACATTTTTCCATGGAATATTGTCAGTAGAGTCAATTGAGTTTGGAAAAATATCTGAATAAATTGATATTTTTGTTTATTAAAATGAAATGGCAAATATTGGTAGGGACTATTTTGTCTTGCTATATTGGTTAAATATTGGTCGTGACGTGTCCCTGTGCAAACCTGCGCCCTCGACATCCTCCCTGTCCATGCGCCTCATGTCAGCGCACCGCTCCTCACCTTTTCATGCTCTCGCTCCTCCCTGCGTGGAGACACAGCGGCGCTTCCCTCACCCTGCGGTCGATTTTCTTCCAATTAACTCGCACTTAGACCATGTCTGAGTTTGAAACGTATAATTATGTTTGGCGTGTTGGACTATGTGGATTATGATCATGACTATTTCCTCATTTTATGAAAACATTGCCACTTTAATTAGTTTATTTTAGAAATTTGCACTTCCGTTAGAACCTTAGGGACATTATCACCATTTAAATCAAGTATTTTTTCAACATTGGCCTCACCACAACACGACTCCCAAACCCACAGGCAGCGATACATAAAGTACTGCAGCGATACAGACGCAGTAAAGTACTGCAGCGATACAGACGCAGTAAAGTACTGCAGCGATACAGACGCAGTAAAGTACTGCAGCGATACAGACGCAGTAAAGTACTGCAGCGATACAGACGCAGTAAAGTACTGCAGCGATACAGACGCAGTAAAGTACTGCAGCGAAACGAGTGACTGAAACTGTCAATGAAAAACCAAAGTGTCCAAACACAATGAAAACACTTCATATTTACACATCACAGTGGGCGGAGCCTCTTCACTAAATACTAAATCCCACTCTAAAACCAGGAAGAACATGTAACTCCAGTTAGGAATTTGAAAAAAGCAGGTTTAAAAATCCTACCTACTTTCTTCACTTTGAAGTAGTTGTGTAATGAGTGGAATTACCGAAATAAAAAAAATTATAAATGTGTGTGTGTGTGTGTTGTTGTCCCAGCAACACATAAAAACAGGTTTTATAATAAAGCAACTCGCATACAGAAACAGTAAAGTTAGAGATTAAAAATGAGATTAACGCGATTAAAAAACATAACGCGCTAAATATGACTGTAATTAATTAATCGCAATTAACGCGATAATTTGACACCCCTAATTTCTGCACCGATGATTCTGATTCTGAGTCACAAACTCAGCACAGTCCAGATAAAAGATTCAGAGACGCACAGGTCACGTGTCAGTCTGGGGTGAGCAGGTTATTGTGGGTACCATTTTCTAATAATTACATAGTACTACATTTTCTACAAAGAAAGCACACAAAGGCGTAGGGTTAACAATAATAATCATACTTTTTATTTATTTATTATAGGACACTCAATGGCGCTGCACAAAGAATACAACTAAAATTACATAAAGGATTAAGAACTAAGCCTGAATCATTTTTATGAGACTTCTGTGTTCGGACTTGTACAGTTTAAAGAAGACAGAATAAATGAGGGTGTGGGATTGAGAGATTAATTAAACACTAAACCTGAGTCACTTTTATTAAACTGAATCTGTCTCCATTTGGTTAATAACAAATTGATATTATAGCATCACTGATTTCTTTTATGTAATTTATGTAATGTCATATTGTGGAAAATATCCAGACAAAGCTGTATTGCCAAGGCAGCAGATCAGACAGTTGCTTTTTTTTTTTTTTTTAATAGTTAAGTATAGTTAGCAGTAGCTACTTGTTGTCTGTTATTATTTCACTGTTTTTGGTTTGGGTGTGCTCAGCAGTGCCCCAATGAACTAAAACAAACCCGGTGACGCAGACAGACGTCCTTCAGACTATTTGAGCAACAGCCTCAGACTTAGAAGAGCTGATCCTCATCCCAGCCGCTTCACACTTGGCTGCAAACCGCCCCAGTGCACATTGCAGGTCCTGGTTTGATGAAGCCAACAGGACAACATCATCCGCAAACAGCAGAGATGAGATCCTGTGGTCCCCAAACCGGACCCCCTCCGACCCCTGACTGCGCCTAGAAATTCTGTCCATAAATACAATGAACAGAACCGGTGACAAAGGGCAGCCCTGGCGGAGTCCAACATGCACCGGGAACAGGTCTGACTTACTGCCGGCAACACGAACACAGCTCCTGCTCCGGTCATACAGGGACCGGTGTGCTCAGCAGTGCCCCAATGAACTAAAACAAACCCGGTGACGCAGACAGACGTCCTCCAGACTATTTGAGCAACAGTACTGTACAGAGTTTTTAGTTTGTGGAAAACAGAGGGAAGAGCCATGACCCTTTTATGTTTTCTGATCACTTTCAGCTGTTCCAGATTGATACTGTGAAGACGTCACTTCAGAGTGACACAGATCAGTCTGGTGGGAGTCAGGTTTGCTCGTCACTGCAAATGAGACACTGTTGTCAGTTAGAGCCCTGCACCCATGGGACCCAACGCAAAACAGTGCAGTGTGAGACACAGTTTGAAAGCTCGTGATAATGGGATGATAAACTGCAGTTCCGCAAACTAAATTTGAGTGTAAAGTAAAATATACAAATGAGTAATGTAAAACTATTATACATCATTTGTTCTGGATATTTTATTTTGCTATTAATAAAAACATTTTAAGTAGACTAAATTTGCGGACGTGGTCTAACCTCACGCACATTTTAGAAAGTTCCTTTCCACTTCTCTGTGTTTGATAAAGCTTAAGAAAGTGAACGTGCCCCTTTTGCGGGATTTGTGGGCAAGAGCGGGACAAAAATATCACAGATGTGGGCGGGAGCGGGAATGAAAATTACAATTGTTTGCAAGCGAGAAAGCAGGAGAGCGAGACAATTCTGTCCCGCGCAGACCTCTGTCCTCAACTGAGGTAAAATATTCAATAAACAAAGTAAAATAAAACTCGGCTCCAGATGAACCACTATAAACTGTCAGCCTTGATGAGCTTCATTTGACTGAAGCTGAACGCTGTGGGTGGCGTCACACTCCGTCAGTTCACTTCTTTACGAGCTCCACAGCAACGGCTCCTTCTGACTCTGGCTCCCGTTGACTTACATTATAATCCTGTGGCTCCTTTCTTTGTACCTGCTGCTGTCAGACTCCACATTTTGGTCTTAAAATGTTCGTATTAACCCGCTCCATGTGTTTTGTTTTTGTTTTTGGTTTTTTTCACTATTTTGTTATCCTATTGATAACGTAGAGCCTGGCTTTAGATTCGCTCCTGTGACCGTTTGAGTGGAGCTGAACGTCACACTCACCGAGTCACTTTTTTATACAGTCTGTGTGGCAAGTAAAGAAAGAACTGAAGCTGAGTCTCGTGTCACGTCTGTAACAGATTACATGTACCGGAGTTACGTAATCAGAGTACAAATTATGAGTAACTGTATTCAGTTACAGTTACTGTTTCAGTGAGTGGTATTTGGATTACAGTTACTTTGTTGAAATAAATGGATTACACAGAGGTATTTTCCTGTTTTCACATTTGGGGCTATATCCCTTTTTTTTTTGGTAATTCCACTCATTGCTGGACACTAAACCAGGTCTAAAACCAGGACTAAACCAGGTCTAAAACAGGACTATAATAGGACTAAACCAGGACTAAAGCAGGAATAAAACCAGGACTAAACCAGATCTAAACCAGGTCTAATCCAGGACTAAACCAGGTCTAAAACAGGATTTAACAAGACTAAATCCTGCTGTGTGGACCGTGTCTCCTCGTCTTCTATCAATAATATTTTTAATTTGGTTCAGTAAAGTCTGGGCTTTTTATTTTCTTTTAGCAGATAAAACTTCTTATGTGAAGATTTCCTCATCTTTGCTTCTCTACAGCAAAACAAGTAATCCAAAGTATTCAGATTACATTACTCACCTTAAGTAATTTAATGGATTCCGTTACTACAACGTAACTACATTTTGGGATATGTAGGGGATTACATTTTAAAAGTCACCTTCCCAACACTGATTTTACTTTTAATGCTACGATACCACAGTCAGATGTTTCTAAAACTTTATAAACCGCTGAGTTATTCAAACATTTCATTAACTCCACATTATGGGTTTCAGTTCACACGTGCCTGTTCAGCCTCGGCGATGTCTTCCAACGCTTAACATTTTAATTTTTCCACATGTTGATGAGAAAAATGAATGTAAAATGTACTTGTGGAAGTGCAGCGAGCTCCACACAGTCTGTGACTGTGGTTCTCAGGAAACAGTTTGCACAGACAGATAATTAGCGTGGCTGTGATTGTAAAGGAGGCGTGCGTCTTGGCTGCGGTCCAGTTGGCAGAGACGTGTTTGATATGAGTAAAATTATAATATACCACAGTCATTATACTATTGTAACATCAGTCATTACATTTCATTACATTATGTTTAATATGAGACTCAGACAATCCCAACTGTTTAATGAGCGTCATTAACCTGACATGACAAACAAAACAAATGTATTCAGAGCGACCTCATTATTACATGATGAGTTCATACGAGCTTTTCACAACTCTGACTGACCAGAGCGGAGTTTTACTGTCATGGTAAAGCTCATAACTACCTAACAACAAGCTAACAGCACACTTCCTGTTTGTCTGAAAAGAAAACACTTTATAATTTGATGCAGAACAGAAGAAGCAGACTTATTTTGACCTCGAGAACTGCTTATACAATACATCTGTACTGGATCGGTACGGCCCAGGCCTGGACTGGCGATCGGGCATTTTCCCGCTGGGCCGACAGTCCCCAAGGGCCAATGTTGTGTGTGTTTTTTTTTTTTTACTTAGAGACTGGCCCACAGTTTAGAGGGGGCGGCCCATATCGTCAGTATAGACATTGGACTAAACCAATCAGGATATAGTTTCACAGTGTTGAGCGTGAAACATGGAGAAAGCAAAGAAGAAGAAAAGTGGTGCAGAGAAGTTGCGGGCTCCGTGATTATAAATCGTTATAAACGTTGCGAAATGTGTGAAAATAAGAGACACAGACAGGGCTGGAGGGTCTGCTGGAGCCTCCATGTCCTCTGCAGCGCAGGTGGGCCGAGCTGAAAGTGACAGCAGCAGTGGACAGAGGAGCAGCCAGAGATTATTGACAGAACCCGAGGGACAGAGTGACCAGGTGCAGCACAGGCACAGCAGGTGAGCAGGTAATAACGTTAGAATAGATCAGAGCGATACTGACAACACATCAGGGAAGAGACCGTCCTCGGTCACAGTTTCCTCGAGGGACCTGTCCCTGCGTGTCCCACGGCTCTGGGAAGCGAGCTAGAGGACATGTGAAGCAGCCGCCCGCTCGGAGCTCGCACATTCCTGCAGCCGCTGTGAGCTCTGGGCCATGGATCTATTAAAATAACTGGATACAGTATTGCTAGCTTGTAGCTGCCTCGAGTTGACGTAGTGTCACTCAGTGGTTCTACAGTCGAAAAAATCCCATGGGCCGAGAGAAGATTTTTCTTATAGAGCGCAATGTAATCACAACCTGCTCGTGTTCGGCTGACAGGGCACCTACAACTTTCAAAAAATGTCGGATTTTGTGGCGATTTTTACCTATTTTTATATCATAAACTTTTTCTCGCTCAAATCCTTCAGTTGTCTTAAAAAAACGCTTTATATTCGTTAGCTCCGGCTCCGCTCTGCTCCGCTCTCGTTCTCTCGCTCTGATTGGTCAAAGCGATCACGTGATACACGAGCCCGCGCTCCGTGCGTGTGGTCGCGTGCATTGGCATTCAAGAGGTCTGGCTGCAGACACATGGGGAAAGTGGAGCTCCACTCCAGGCCGGAAACACGTGACCTCCACTGGAAACACGTCACATCTACCTTGGACTTTTATTTTAATTTTTTTTTACATTAGCGTTTTATGCAGACTTATGGGGCGACGAAACGTTTTATTTTGACAACAAATACATTTATTAAATAAGATTGCTTTTACGTTCTGGAATTTGTTCGCACGTATATATTTTGTAACAAATTAATTAGACCGTGGGTGATGACTAATTTGTTAGAAAATAATTCGCTTTCTGGTCAAACAAACGAATAATTTTTTTATTATTAATATTGAAACGTTTTATTTTGACAGCAAATAAATGTATTAAATAAGATAGAAGCATTCAGTCTGTTTTTGTGCAGAAAATATAAGTATAGAGAAACACTTGGCACTACTGAGGACAGGAGATTCCCTCACTCTCTCGTGTCAAAACTTTTTCATTCATTCATCTGTTTGCGCAAGGTATGTACATACATATACACATCAATGATAACCAGTGCATATTCAATAAAAATATAGATATACATATGCATAACACACTTACATGTATATACATACACACAAAAATGTATTTTCGTTTATGACAAACAATGTTGAAGTAGACACAAAGTTTATCATTTATGACCGTACAAAATAGACCGTAATGAGAATGAAAAATTTAAGGATTTTTGTTTTCATTTATGGTCATACAAACTAATTGTAATGAAGGCATAAAAATATATCGTTTATGATCATGCAAAATAAACTACAATGACACTGAAAAAAGTAAGGATTTTTATTGTTTCTAGTTGAACAAAGTAATATTAACGATAAAGAGGACACAAAATGTATTTTTAATTATCATATAAAAAACAGTTAAAACTGCAGTAGCCAGGGTAATCATTGGAGGAGTAAAATCCCCACAGCACTCCCTGTTTGCCATTGCCACAGTAGCCAGCCCCACAGTCTTTAAACAATTCTCTGCACATCAGACTACGACACGTGCTTATTGTGTACATTTTCCTGTACTCCTGCCGGTGGCTGGATGACAGTGTGTTCCACTTTACCACACCTGACAAGAAAAAATAATTCAGTCAACAAACACAATAAAAATCTTCCTTTAAGTTTTTTACAGAGTCAGATCATATATTTACTGTCTAGCCAGCTGAAATGAGCCTCCTCCCGGAAAACCTTCTGGCTGACAATTTGGTGAAAAAGCCTGCAGGTGACAGAGAGGTGAAGGATTGCTGGGTCACCATCCTGGAGAACCACCAACATCAAAACCCTCTTCAAAATGTCCTCAGGCAGCTGTTGATAAATATGATTTAGTATAGAATCCTTACATGACTATTCTATCAAGTCAAAAGTGATTCTAAATGCATGCCTGCAAAATTCCAGGGGCCTCTCCATGATCTTTCCACCGTTTTGCAGGGAGTGTGTGCATCTAAAACATGGTAATAAGATGTTAAGTTCACCATTTATGTCACAGAAAACACGTTACTTTCACCTTGTATCTTCCCTAAGTTATTACCTCAGTGTTACTGTGTCTCTTGCGTGGCACACGGAAGACAGGAACCAGCCTACCCTCACCCATCTGTCTGCCCTCGATGGTATAATGGGCAAATCTTTTACCATGTCTGTAATTTACAAGCACATGTCTTGACCTTGCAGTGTACATGTATTAATTTTAAAATGCATAATAATCAAAAATAATTATTCAGAAATCATACCCTTCAATCTTGAGGTTCTCTACCAGCACTCTGCACCACCACCTCCTCAGGTACGGCATGTCGTACTAAAGATTAGTGTTACAATGGGATACATAGAAGAGTTAGAAATTAGACGCAAAGCACTGCAACTGAGTTATTTGCTTATATAAATATTATATATATATATATATATATACACACACACACACTTAACCATATTTATATGATTGAACTTACAATGGAGAAATCAAACGGTGCCTCCATGATAATGTGCCACGAATACTGTCAATACAGAGAGGTTGTGATGACTGTCTCTAATATGCATGTGTCAAAATTTATAATAATGTTCACCATTTCAATATTAATGTGTGTGTTGTCAATAAGAATATTTAACTGCATGCAGAGTTGGCAAATCATACCATGATCATGAAAACTCCACAGTCTATGCCATAATATTGTTGGGGAAGGCCCTGTTTCAAAGAAAGACAAATATTAATACTTCACAAATTGTATGCATGTTATAATGTATATACACACTTTTCTTAACCTCAATAATACCTCAATGTCCATCCCAGTCTGCTCATGCCAGGCTCCTGGCATTAGACTCTGTGCAACACCCCTGATGAGAGTTAAACAAAGTTTCAGAGACATGACCAGTCAGCTACACTTACATCCTCTGAACATGAGGAACCACTTTACCTTTGCAGCTCTGACAAATCAGGGGAACGTGATTGCCAGGAGTAGCTGCTTCAATGTGGACAAGTCAGGGGAACATGACTGTCAAAACTAGTTGCATTTAAGAGGACAAGTCAGGAGAACGTGACTGCCCAAAACTTAAAATGATTATGGCAAGCCAGGGGAACATGACTGCCATGGTTAATCATCCTATTGTAACCTCAAGATGTCCCGATAAATCGTGTGCCCAAAGCTTTGCTCCCTCTGGGCATACTGGGAGTCGAGGAACCATATACGTTTTTCAAGTGGCTTCATGACCTAGGGGAACACACTCCTAACAGTAAGTTATCAGTTTATAGAGTAGAGTTACTTTATTGATCCCGGAGGAAATTAAGGTGTCCAGCAGCAGATAGACATAACACACTTTGCACAAATCCAAAATAACCAACCCATCACTTAATACACACATACAAATAAATGTGACAGATGCTATCAAGCATAAAAGCAAGATGTTTTTGGGCCATCTTGTCATTAACAATGTCACAGTGTCACTTTGTTGTTACTTACACAAAGCAAGTAGTGCCCTGGAGTCCAAAGTGGGAACACCAGCACAGTGTCTGTGGCATCCACCTTAAACAAGGATGTTGTGCTGTCAGTTCAAGTCTTATTTTTTAGCTATATTCAATGTGTATTTATATTGTACTTACTGGAAGACTCAGCAGAGGGTCACAGCCCCTGGGTGGTAGCCAGGTAGGGGGTATATGGAGGTCCATAATGAAGACATTTTTCCCCTACAGAAGAAAATTTCATGCTTTGTTATGCTAAATTCAGTTTGCATATTATCCTTTCAAATATGAATATACACATACCTGAAGTTGGGACATCTCTTTCACCAACCTCAAACAAGCATTTCCCACCTGTGGACATACAGAAACATAATACATACATATTAAACTTATAAAATTATGCGGTGGTATATTAAGATGTTTGACTGTAGAAGGGAAAATTTTGCTAAAAACACATCTTTTACTCACTACAGAGTCCATTTCCCTGTTAAGACCTAGACTTAACAGATTCTCCCTAGTCAAGCAGGTTGGACCATCCTTCACCATTATTTCCTGAGGTGGCCCACTTTCATCCAAAATGTAATTGACCTAATTAAAAAAAAAAAAAAATCGCACAATAAATGCTTTACTTGAACAATCAACATAAAATCCATTGTTCACAGTTGATCCATGTCCAGTCACAAATTAATCCACAAGTTATATATACCAGCTGTTCCTGGAGGGGATGTTCTCCTTTTGGACCCCAGGAGGCTCTGCAGGGCCTAAGGTTTACAATGGCAGTCAGCATTTCACACTGTTGCCCACAATGATGTGCGGAACCAGCATCTAATAGATAATGAAAAGTGCATGTAGCATGTGTTACTCCAGTAACTCCAGTATTCTCAACTATGTAAACTTTACGAGTATTCTGTTTAACTTACAGTCAGAGTTTGATGCCTTGTCAGTCACTGGTTTGCCTCCATGGGGGACACAAAGATGATGAGCATAGCAAATTTGAAACAAATGTATATCTGTTAACACCGACATAATTTCTGCACCACTCACATATGACAGCTTGTCCCAAAGTAGACAGGGTTACAGAATGGAGCAGTTCCAGCTGGTGACCGGCAGTCAGTTGTTTCTCCAAGAGCCGATTGTTGGTGGCAGTGTTGTGGCGGTGAATAATATGTCTCATTAAAAAAATGTGAGTTGAAGGATTCATATTATTCATAAAATAGTTATTTTTTCGCATTTTTGCAAAAAACTGCTCCACCACCTGGCTATTCAGCCACCCTTTTAATTCAGGGACCATGCCAATTCTGCGCAGCCTGTCCTTAGGGTCTGATGCATTGTCTTCATGGAATCGATCATAAAGGCAGTAGTGTGCCGATGACCCCGTCAGAGGATGTGCCTTGTCTTGTGTCTTATGTAGTTTCTCCTGCAGCCAGGGTAGACTGACTGTCAGACTCCCTTTCATGGCTGCCTTTATGTTCTCCTCCGTAGGATCAGCCAAGCGACCTTCATGTGGCTGGAAGGGCAGTTGTTCTGGCACCCGCAAGTTGGTATGGGTTGCTAAACCCCTGGCAAAGTCATATATGGAGACATTTGGAAAATGCTTCCATGACAGGAGGAGGTCTGCAAAGTCTCTGGGACTCTCCGCCCGCAGATTGAACTTTATGCTGTACACGACACCATGTGGGCAGAGAATCACAGAGCACCCCCCTGAAACAAAGGTTTAACAGATTGTTAGTGTGTAATCTAATATGCACTTACGATAATAATAATTTGCATTATGCAGGTAAACAAATCCACACACATTTACAGTGTCAATAACATAACTCACGGAGTGCTAATGTAACTCACCAGATGCACCCCATATGCTTTGAAAGACCTTGTCAAAGGTATGCCTGCTTTTCATGTGCTCCCGCAGCCTGTTGATGAGGTCAAGACGGGAGCCCTTTGTGTCAACATTGCATGATTTGCAAAGTTTCCTGACAACTCCAACCTGACAAAGTCAATGACAAAGAGTACATGGTCATTCAGTGACATCTGCAAATCCTTTGCACACTGAAAGATTTTAGAAATACCACCACAATACCTTTTGTTTAGCAAGCTCATCTATGAGCCGATCCTCTGATACGCAGTGGAGTTGGGCTTCACCTGCAGATGGGGCTGTTCTGAGCTTTTTAAACTCCGTGTTAAGAACAGTGCCACCCTGCCTTGTCTCTGCTCCAATCCAGGGAGCCCAATGGTCATAGCTGGGTTTGACCACGAATGGATTTTTGGCACCACCTAGGTAAAAATGACAATAGTATTATTTGTTGTACAGATATTTAAACAGTTGTATTCATTTAGGTGGAATATTGGTATATTGGTAATTCCTCACTTGTGAAAAATCCCCGGCTTATCATATCCAGATGGACGGAATTCCAAAAGCTGTCGATGTCCTGCTCTCCGTTATATTCCTCAGGAGCTTTGAGGTCACTCACTGCAACAAAACCCACCATAAATTAAAACAGCTGAGGCAGAAAAAAAAATTACAACTATTTACCTTCCAGCTTGAAAACACCTTTTCTGTGTAGATCCATTACTACAACAGGCGGGTGAAAACCACAAGTTACACATGTGTAGTCGTACTCCGTATCTGTCAAGGCCTCAAAGTGGCAATAGCCATGGAAAATGGCATCTCTGGAAGGGTACTTCTCCTCTCTAAGCCCCTGTAAAGAGTCTACGACTCTTGACACAGACACATGGTTCTAAAGTGTGGAGTAAAGCTAATGATTAGATACATCCATCCATATAAACAGTTAAAAAGTAGGAAGAATTAATAAATCAAAAGTACAAGGAAGTAAGACTTACACAGATATTTTCCCTGAGGAAAAGGCAAAGTTCCAGGGAAAGCAGAAGATGATTATCAAAGTTGTGCAGACCATCTTTCCACTCCTGATAACGGTACGTCATCTTACATTGTGGGCACTGTCTTTGGTATGTTGAAATATCTGTGATGAACAATCACACAAATACATTAGAATATCAGTTGTTATTGCTCTTTGAAAAATATAATGCTTGTTTGTTTGCTCATTATTGGACTTACTTTCAAGCAGGCCCATGATTCCAACAATGCGGGCTCTGTTGGTAATTAACACTGCATCTCCAAGTAGTGGATGTTCTGCACAAAGTTGGCATTCATTTTCTACAGGGAAAAGATGCCGCTTGTTTGTTGTCAGTGACATCACTGCTTTTGGAAGTGGCTGGGGAATTTTTTTTTCTTTTAGAATGTATTGTGCTGTTCTCTTCACAGCTGTGGTGTCCTGCTGACTGGAGCCCTCTGACCTTGAGGCTGATTGGGTATCGGATGTGAAAAGCTGTTTGTTTGTTTGAAAGCAATGCCATTTGGCTATGTTGATATGTGGGCAGGAGGTCCGTGGCTTTCTGCAGGGGCAATGCCAGGTGTTTTTGGCACAGTTGAATGTCACCATCAGTCTTCCAAGTCGAGAGAAACTATGAATAGTGGGCTCATGTATTGATGTGCAAATTTGGGATGATGACCCACCAAAATTTACAGGCACACAAAGTGGAACATGAGCCTCACAGGCAGATCTCTGCCTCCTCAGACACACTGCTGCCTTTGCCTCCCCAAAGAACTTTAACCCAACCATTTCGTCCAGGACATCCTTTTGCAGAAAAGCCTCTCTGCCTGTTGCGTCACAGTAATCAATCGATCGCAAGTGGACACACAAACTATGGCTCAATCCACTCCGCTGAGCCAGCAACTGAAACTGTTGGCATTCGTCTAGCTCACACAACACCTTGTGGGTCTTGCCCCAGGTTTTCCTCTGCACATGCACAGGGACAGAAAAACCATGACCAGTTCTTCTCACAGCAAATATACCGTTCGTTTGATCCACAAGAACACTTGGCAGATGGAAGCCCATAGTGATGTCCGCCAATATATTTGAATGCTTCCTCAACATGTGTGTGCTGAAATTTTTCTTCAGCATACTGAGGCTGCAGTGTGGGCATTTTGCAGACTTACCACATACATCTGCTACACCGGAGACTGATGAACAAGCGTAACTATGGTCTTGTGATGTGGCATGAACATTAGCAGGTGATGTAGCTGTTTTCAGAGGTGGTGGTGGGCAGTCAGCAACTGGTGGTGGCGGTGTGAGGCCATAGGTAGCTGTTGTCTGAGGTGGTGGCGGACAGTCAGCACCTAGTGGTGGTGCTGGGAGGTCATGAGCTGCTCGCTGAAGGCGACATAAGGCCAAATGTCTTTCCATATCTACTCTTCTAATTACTGTTCGTGAACAGTATGGGCAGTGATAATGCCCAGAAGGCCGACATGGCATTCGGCATCGCCAAAGGTGTGGCACATCTTCCATATTGCAGTCCTGCCCTGAGAATGAAAAAATATGAAAGTTTATATGTGAGGAATTAAAGAACCAAAAAAACATATGATTTTATCAATTAAATACTATTATCTACATCTATATTCCCTACACATTAGTTCATTACCCAAAATCCATTAGACCAGGGGACCCCATCTAGAAGTCTGTGCTGGACAGAATTTTCAGTCCCGCCCGCGCCCGCATTGTGCAGTCCCGCCCGCGCCCGCATTGTGCAGTCTCGCCCGCGTCCACACATTCACGCCTGCTCACGCATTGCAGTGCTACCGCCAACAACGAGCTTTAAAAATGTTTAAAAGCATCAGGTTTTTTTGTAAATACTTGCTACAAATCTACATCTATATTCTCTACAAATCTACAGCGCCACCGCAACAGTAATTTCCTATTAAGTCACCTGATATAGTATTTTACACAATCTAAATCTAATCTAAATCTTTTCTATCCGATAAATATAATAGCTAAACCAACTGTTTTACCTCAGTTCAACCGATTTCTTCTTGTTTCTTTCTTCTTTTTTTTCCTTTAATCTCCACTCGAAAAATCAAACTGCTCTAACCTCACGGTTCAGTCTGTGTGAAAGGCCTTAGCTTTCTGTCAGTCCGTCCTTTATATAAGTTGAGTGACGTGTTTCCGGTGGAGGTCACGTGTTTCCGGCAGTGGAGTGGAGCTCCACTTTCCCCGTGTGTCTGCAGCCAGATCCCTCTCAGTTACGGAGGGGCGCCGCCATTACAAAACCTCATGTTCCTACTGCGATGACTAGCAGAGCTTTTAACAAACTAACGCGATCTATCTTTATCAAAACCACTCGTATATCGGCTCTAAACAACCAAAATAAAATACATTTCTCTTGTATGTACTTTTTTGTAAGTGTTCCACATTAGATTACCTGAATAATAGAAAAATAAAGACAGTGAGCAGTGAGCTTTGGTTCTGTGCAGCCTCGCTTCATTGTATGAAGAGGAGCGGCGCAAAACTTTTCAAGAAGGGCCGTGGCTGGAGACCCGCGACTTACTCACTACACTGCCACCTCCTGGCGCACCCCGGTAATGCAAGAGTATCCTAAAAACTTTACAGAAACGTGAGGAAAACATTACATTTGCAATTTAGTACATGTTATCAATAAGGGAGCTACTTAACAGCACCAACACAAATAGCCAGATTACAAAATAACATAAAAATGTGACTGCACATTTTGTGTGCGTCACACGCTCCCTGACAACAGAAAATGGCTCCGGACATTTACAACTATATCATCACTCAGGCCAGGCTATAACTACTTTTGTGTACCAGTGTCTCTTTCTTTTCATTTTAATACCCGGATAATGGCATTTGATGTACATGGGCACTAAATGGATAAACTATTGGATACGCATAATGCTGTGGGATAAGTTTGTATGGTGCACGATATACCACTGGGTTGGGGTCCATTCCCCAGACAGGGACAGCTGGCGGCAGGAAGGCTTCTACCGTGTGGACAGCTGGTCGTGGCTGGTAGGTGGACTGAAATGAAGGCTGGCCCAGGGCGTCATAGGTGAACATTTGTGGTGGCCTGCGGGCACGAGAAGACCTCCGGACCTGTGGCTCCCTCTCTTTCTCCTCACTAGCAGGTGCAGGCTGGGGTGGGAGTGCTGGCTCACCATTGTCCTCATTGTCCGATTTATCCTGTGCATCCTCCGCAGGTATTTCAAGAGCACTTTCCTCATCCTCAAGATGTTCTGCATCTGGCTCCGGCTGACCTGTATTCACAAGAGATCTGTCTTGGATAGTATTGTTTTGTTCTCTTATTGTCTGTTGTCTTGTGCCTCTCACAGGAGCTGGCATTCTTGGCACTACTTGTACGGCGATGTTTTCTCTCTGATGCCCAACAGGTGGAGCTCTTGTGACATGTTGCGGAATCCTCAGCCAATACCGAACCGGCTCATCTTCTGAATCTGAAGATGCATCACTTTTTGTGTCACTGAGTCTCTGGTCCTGTTTTGTTTCTCTTTGAGCCCTTGTGTGGTGAGATTGTCTGTTTTCCATAGGTAAAACTCTGGGAAGTAAGTCTACTGGCAAGTCATTGACTAAGAGGAGGAGATTGCAATGAAGTGTTCTGACTTTGTTACTGCCGTTTTCAGGTGTCACTTTGTAAACAGGACCATCTGCAACTCTCTCTTTCACAACATAGATGGTGTCCTCCCAGTATGATCTCAATTTACCAGGACCTCCCCTCTCTCCCAGGTTGCGGACTAACACACGATCACCTGGTTCAAGGACAGTACCTTTGCTGTGTTTGTCATATGATTTCTTTCCTTTTGTACTTGACTGTTGGCTATTCTCTGCGGCGATCCTGTATGCCTCCCTCATCCGCGCAGCCCACTTCTCTGCATAGCCTCGAGGAGTGCTGGGGTCTTGTTCAGGGTGGAGATTAAATATGAGGTCCACAGGCAGTCTCGGGTGTCTTCCAAACATTAAGTAGAATGGAGACATACCTGTGGCCTCATGCCTGGTACAGTTATAGGCATGGACTGCGTGCGCCAGATGATCTCTCCACCTCTCCTTTTCTTTCTCGCCCAGGGTCCTCAGCATCTGGAGAAGAGTACGATTAAATCTCTCTGCTGGGTTGCTTTGGGGATGATAGGGAGTTGTGCGTGAATGTCCCACTTTGCTTAACTGCTGCAGGGTTTTGAAGAGGTCATTTTCAAATTCCCTCCCCTGATCATGGTGCAGCTTGTGTGGATAGCCAAACTTTGGGATGAAATCTTCAAAAAGTCTCTCTGCTGCTGTTTTGCCAGATTTGTTTCTAGTGGCGTATGCCTGGGCATATCTGGTAAAATGGTCAACTGCAACCAGGATATACTGATAACCACCTTTACTAGGTTCTAAATGTAAATAATCAATGGACAACAAGTTCAAGGGGTTGACTAGTGGTAATAGTCCCCATAGGTGCTCTGATGTGTGAGACAGGCTTTTTGCTCTTGATGCAGGGGCACTTCCTTGTCACATAAGTCTCTACATCTCTTTTCATGTAGGGCCAATAAAAACGATCTCTCACTAATGTCAGTGTCTTTTCAGTGCCTACATGGCTCATGTCATTGTGGAGCAACTTTAAGGCTGTTTCATGATACAGCTTAGGAAGGACAAGTTGGTGTCTCTGATTAGTCTTTCTAAAAAGCAGACTGTCATGGAGATGCAATCTGTCCCACTCATAAAGCAGTTTTCGGGCTGGACCACTAAGTTGGCTCTTAATGTCATTAGTTAGTGTTTTAACTGTCTCTTTGAGCTTTACAACTTGGCCTATGACAGGGTCAATGCGTTGTGCTTTTACCAACTCAGCATGGCTAACAGCTGGTAGCAGGTCAGGTGTCGGGTTTGTTTGAGCTAGGTCCAGGGCTGCTACATAAGCAACATCTTTAGTCTCTGCAGCCATCCCAAATGGTCTGAATAGTGTCTCTAGACAGTTCTTTTGTACAGGCGTCTACATAGCTGTCTATATCTAGTGGCAGCCTGGACAGTGTGTCTGCGTCTACGTTGACTTTGCCTGGTCTATATTTAATCTCAAATCGGAAATCAGCAAGCTCACCAACCCAGCGATGACCAACGGCGTTAAGCTTAGCTGTACTCATGACATAGGTTAACGGATTGTTATCCGTGTAAACGGTAAAGTGGGGCGCATAGTAAAGATAGTCTCTGAACTTTTCACAAATGGCCCACTTTAAAGCCAGGAATTCTAATTTACCTGAATGGAGGTGGTAATTTCGTTCTGCAGGTGTCAGTGTTCTCGACCCATATGCTATAACGCGCAGCTTCCCACCTTGGCGCTGGTACAGAACGGCACCAAGACCCCGCTCCGAGGCATCAGTGTGCAGCACGAAGGGAAGGCTGAAGTCTGGGTAGGCGAGTACAGGCGGGCTTGACAGGGTTGTAAGAGTTGATGCAGCGCCCTCTGGTGTTCTTCTGTCCAGTGTATTGGTGTCTTTGATGGCATCTGCATGTGTTTCGATTTAGCTGTTTTCTTTATCTGGTTGGTCATACTGTTGCAGCTGGTACCTTTTGCTACTAGCAGTTCATACATTGGCCGTGCAATCTTTGAGAAATCTTGTATATATGTGCGGTAGTAACTGAGAAAACCAAGCAGTTTGCGAACATCTCCAACAGTACTTGGCGCCTTGTCTTTGAGGGCTTGGATGGCCTCCAGATCTTTAGGGTCAATGCGAACTCCATCAGAGGAAACCAAGCGTCCCACATAGCGGACTTCTTTCTTAAATAGCTCACATTTGGTTGGCCTGAGCTTCACACCATGTTGTTGGAGTGCTCGTAGGACACGTCTTAGTCCTTCAACATGTTCTTCAAATGTCTTAGCATAACAGAGGATGTCATCCAGATCGGGAATGCAGCATTCATCCCTCAGCGAGCTCAGCATCTCCTCCATACTCCTCTGGAAAGTGGCTGGCGCGTTGGACAGCCCGAAGGGAATGCGCACCCACTCGTACAATCCCCATGGGGTGATAAATGCAGTCATGTGCCGTGATCCCTCAGCCACATAGCCCTGATGGTAGGCTTTCCCCTGATCTAAAATGGAGAACCAGCTGTATCCCCCCAGTGTGTCAATAAGATCTTGAATGCGGGGCAGGGGATGTCTGTCTGGGACTGTCTTTTGATTGAGGAGTCTATAATCTATGCAAAGACGGAGGGTGCCGTCTCTCTTACGTACACAGACCACTGGAGCTGCATAAGGGGACTTGGACTTGACAATCCACTGTTTAGCCAGAAGATCTTGGATGTATTCTTTAACTTCCCTGTAGAGTGGTTTAGGGATAGCAGAGTACGTTCTTTGGACAGGAATGTCATCTTTCAATGTTATGTTCATTTGGAGACTAGGGATACACCCAATATCATTGTCATCACAGGAGAATGCATTTGATTCTTCATACAGCATTTGTTTCACTACAGCTTGTTCTTCTTCACGTAAATGACTCACATTAACTGGTGGGTGCCACAGCTGGGATGTGGACTCACTGAATGTCTGTTCTTTTTCACTACAGTCAGGTGTGCTAGAATCATTTGTGGCATTGGCTGTTTCTATAATTTTATCAATGGACTGAATGCTCCCTAGTAATGTCAACTGGTGTAAACTAATATCATTCTGTGTGTGATTACCAACTGGGATCTCAACATAAGGTCGCTTGCCTTTGTGCACTTCAACAAGTCCATCACCAATGCCGAGTTGCTGCAGCTTGATATCGGGGTCAGTAACTTCAAACAAAGCAAAAGGGGCATTGAAATCAGTTGACAGCGGACACCTCAGGTAAGTGACTTGACCAGGACGAATCACTGCACCTTGTCGTCCTACTCTGACCCGAGCATGTTCAGATCTGGATTCATGAGTTTGGATGAAGTTAACAATGGTTTCAGCCTGATCAGCTTGAATCTGCATAGCGTCCTTGAGCAGCCTAGAAATGACTGTGACCACTTCCTTTTCTCCCGCTTGCCCCAGAATGAGCTCTTGAATAACGTTGAAGCCTAAAATGGGACGAGGGAGGCTGACCCTGCTGACCAGGAATGGGACTCTGATAGTGAGATCTGGATTGTCATTGTCAGGCAGGTTAAACAGCAGTTCGATCCAGCCATCATAAGGGACAGATTCACCATTAACGGCAGTTACGTGGAGGGGTTTGTCTCCCAGCAACTCACTGAGAGGGCGAACTTTTTGTTGTGGGGCAAAAGTCTTTCTCCAAACACGATCAACAATGCTGACTTGAGCACCAGTGTCCAAGAGCACAGACACTGCATAGCCATTTAAATTGCACTTGAGGAGACATTTCTGCCCTAGGATTTTTGCTACTCTTTGTGATGCAGACATAACATCAGCAGAATCGCAAGCAGCACCGTTAGCTGAGTGAGAGTCATTTTCGTTTAGTTCTGGTGGTGGGTATTGCTGTGACCTTGATTTGTAGCCTTTGGTTCTTTTTAGACATCCTACAGCACGGTGTCCCTCCTCACCGCAGGTGAAACAGTGATTGCAGTTAGTCCTGCGATGTGCAACACAATTTGGGCAGCCAAATTTGCTCTTTTTCAGCTGTTTGTGAGGCCTATCAGGACAGTGACATGTACAGGGTGAAGTGGAATCATTTGATTTTGGCTTATCTGGCTCTTTAGGTTTTTGGAGAGAGCTTATAGCATCAGCCAAGGTTTGGACTTGGGCACTTAGTTGTCGGATGAGTTCATCTTTGGCTTTTGAATCTGGGCTGGGCTTTACATTGGTACTAGCACTGGGTTCAGCCTCATTACAGTGAGCAATGGCAGTTTTGGGGCGAGTGACACGACCTAAACGTCTTTTACGTTCACTCTCTTCATTTGTGGTTTTTGTCATTTGTTTTAAGAGCAAGTCATCAGTCACTGTAGGATCGGACAGAAAATGTTTTAGTTCTCGTCTAATGTCCTCATGTTTCTCATTTAAACCTTGGTATACTGTGTGCAGGAACACATTTTGGACTGTTTGGGCTTCGTACCTGATATCACAGTCTGATTGTTTTGATGTAAATAATAACTTTTGCTTGAGCCCCATCATCCGGTAGAGAAACTGTTGTGGAGTTTCATGTTCATTTTGTTTTGCTGTTATGAGTCCTTGGAACAGTTCAGTTGTGCTTTTCTCACCCAGGTGTGACTGTAGAAAGCTTTTCAACTCAGTGACAGACATCTCATCTTTACTTGTGAGCATTTCTTTGAAGATGCCAGGTTTGATGATACATAGGACAGCCTGAATCACTTCACTCTCAGTGTGGTTTTCTTTTAGTCCTCTGTCTATTTGTTTGCTTATGCTACTGTATCTTATGTCAGAAGCATTATCCCCAATCTGCCCACCCTGAATCTTAAATTCCTTCCTCTGAAGCAAAGGCAGATCCTTCAGAGCAATCATGCTTTCTGTGGGGTGAGATGGGTATTTGCTCTGGGACTGGCTATCTTCATCTGCAACAGTTGAGGTTGACGATGCATCACTCATTTTGAGCTTTTGAGTCAGAGATTCATAGTTAGAGAGGAGCTTGGCTAACTGTGTCTCAATGGTGTCATTTTGGGGAGTCTGATTGCTATTATCTTGGGCATTGTCAATTGGCTGGGCGTCACCAACTGTAGAGGTAAGGTTAAGGGATTCACTGATAGTCTCTACAATCTATCAGCGTTTTAGAGACATTTTTTTGCAAAATATTATATTGAAAGAGATCGTGTTGTGAGGTTTTTGTCGAGTTTTACTTGAGTTTTTGGGGTGAATGGGATTACTGAGGTGCACTGCACAATGGCACATGCTGTTTTTTGGATTTGTGCAAGAGAAGCCACACAGACTCTCTGTTTTTCACTTGTTTGTAAAAGTTTTGTGTGCTCCTTGTCCCATGAACACAACACAAGGATAATGTTGTAAAATGTTGCAGTGGCTCTGGACCTGAAGGACCTCCTAGAGGACGCTCCGTACATTGTGGTGGAAGAACTTCCAGTGAACGCTCTGAGATGGGATCTTCAGGAGATTTTTCAGGACGTTCTTCTGGACGATCCCCCATGGAACTTCCAGTGCAATGGTCCTCGATGGGACCTTCAGGAGGTCCTTCTGGACACTCCTCCGTGGGTTGTGGGTGAGGTGGAGGTAAGTGCTTCTGTTGTTTCTCGTTTCTCGCCACTTGTGTGTTGCGTGCGTGAGGAAGAGGAAGAGGATGACTGCATAGTAAAATGTGTGGCTTAATGAGTCAGTGTAGAAAAGAATAAGGCACAATTAGCAGCAACAATCATTACTAAGTTTGACAGTGCTGTTCCTTTAAACAGTGTTTTCACTGTTTAAAGGAACAGATGATAGAAACTTTCACATGGA
>NW_026571047.1:36456101-36468576 GCF_026225935.1 Boleophthalmus pectinirostris
ATTTATTTTGAAATTTAATTGAGTTTTCTGTTAACTTCCTCGCATTGGAAGTTAGATTGTTGCATGATGTACGGACTTTTTCAAATTTGCAAATGTTCATTCTGCTACTGATACTTTGCAGTGACATCACACTAGGGGTGTTCTACATGCATCTCTATGGTGGAATGCTTGGACGTTACCGTGGAGACACAATGCACACATCAGCAAACACTACCAAAAACATTTTAAGATACGAAAAAAGTACAAAAAATGAAGAAAAAACACAAAATGGATTTAAACAGCACATTTTCAGGAGCCTGTGATCACTAAGGGAGTTCTTCATCCTGTTTAGGAGTTGGATTTTCAACAAAAAGTGAAAGTGACTAAGTGAAAAAAACGTTTGCATAATATAGGACCTTTAAATATGGATAATTGTTTAAATTTTAATTAAATCTAGTTTCCTATCAGCTGTCCTTTTACCTGGGAAGTTGACTTGGGCATGGACAGGTGCGCTGGTGGCCACAGAGGCGTGGACGAGGTGTGGATACTTCAGTCTGAACCAGGTAGCGAGGGACCCTGGGTAAGAGCCTCCGAATGCCACCCACTTTCTGTCACTCAGCCCCCAAGTCTCTGCCATCTCTGTCCTGAAGTGGGCCAGGTCTGCCAGGGCCTGTCTGCTGCTCAAGAAACGCAGGCTGTCTGTGCTCAGGTCACTGCAACGACAAAGGGAGAGGCTTTACTTTAAAAGGTAATAACATGGGTTTTAAAGGGCTTATATTATGCTTTATTAGGGATGTAACAATAACTGAAATATTGTGATATCGACTTTAGTAAACTACAAAGTTGCGAGTTACAAAGAGTTGGAAGCAGTGGATGAGAAAAGGAGAACACACATTCACCAAGACAGGGAGACAGCGCTGAGCGACTTACGCCACGATCTGCCAATGGTTCATGGACGTCTGGGCTAAGGATCAGTATTAACTGTGGTCCGAGCTTCCACCAAGACCAGAATCATCACTGAACTGCAGGGAACAGTAACCACACTGACTCGGATAATGACGAGAGGGATGTGGGCGTGCTGGACGGCGTAATCGCCCAACTGTTTGAATGTTTATGAGTTATTGTGAATACTTCGAACAATTTAGCATCTCAGACAGTATTTTTTTTTACGCGTTACAATTGAACAAAGTTGAGAGTTATTGTGAACGCGTTAAATAAAGTTTGACTGACTTATCTTACTGTTGTGTTTCATTTAATTGCGTCTTATATTCCGGTGCGGTTTATATGTGAAAAAAGTTTGAAAATAGACCATTAAATGACAGTGAGCCTTATAATCCATAGCGCACTATAGTGCAGAAAATATGGTACATAGACAATGATCCTTTGCTCCATTTCAGTGCAGACTACAAGAAGAAATAACATTTCTAAGCACTTTTACATCTTAGTTCTTTGGATTAAGTCTTGTCAAGGCATTTTTTTTTTTTTTTTTTTAAACAATGTTTTTATTTAGTTTTATACATTATAAAGCACAACCACACAATCATGAACATAAAGGCAAAAAAAACAAAACAATTACAGATCAACCTAACAGTTAGAAAATTAAGTTATAGCCATCCATACATTTTTTTCCCCCCCCAACCCAAATATCAGTAAATAAAAACATATATACACATATACACACCGCAAAAATGTGAGATGTATACATATATACATACATTAAAAAATATAATAGAAATAAATAAAAACAAAAGGTTTACAGAATAGTATCAAACATCTTCAGCACCCTCCGTCAAATTAAGATTCCCTACAAAACTTTTAAGAGGACCCCACAACTCATCAAACAATTTCAACTTTCCTTTCCTAATGCATGTGATCTTTTCCAAGGGAAAAACTATGAGCATCTGTTTTACCCAGTGCACCAACCTGGGCCTACAAGTTTTTTTCCAAAACATTGCAACTGTTCTTTTTGCTTGTAGAAAACACATATTAATCATAATCTGTTCGCTCTTAGTAAACTTGTGCTTTTTGGGATATATACCTAAAATAAACATAACAGGATTTGTTGGAATATTCTTAGAAACAATCATCTCCACCGCTTTTCTAACCTCCTCCCAAAAGAGTCCTATTTCAGGGCATTCCCACATGCAGTGGAAAAGAGTTCCTTTAGCAACAGCGCACTTACTACAAATATCTGGTATGTTACGGTTATAACGGTTCAGTTTGACTGGGGTTACATATGTTCTCATAAGCCACTTATATTGCAGAAGCCTAAATCGAGTATTAATTAACTGTTTGTGAGCTTTGCTACATGCTGATTCCCAATCCTCTTTTGACAAATTTGATTTGAGATCCTCATTCCATGCCCTGAGTTTAGAGTCAGAGTTTTCACTTGAATTAGACAGTAAGAAGTCATACAGCTCTGATATGGCGCCCTTACTCTGACTATTTTTAGAGATGATTGTTTCCAATGAAGTTTTTTTCGGTCTAGTTAATTGATTACATTGATTGGTTCTAATAAAACTCCTTAGTTGAAGGAATTTAAAAAAGTATTTTCTATCAATTTTGAACTTGCATGTCATATCCTCAAAAGACATTAATGATTCTGAATTTGGCATAAATAAATCCTGTACTGACTTTAATCCCTTTGATGCCCAATCTTGAAAGACCGTATCTGCCCTCCCAGGGATGAAGCACTGGTTTCCCCAAATTGGGGTGTACAAAGACAAGTTACTAGTCTCCTTAACATAATTGCGCACCTTAAACCAGATTTTTATCATATGTTTAACAATTGGATTTGTAGTTTTTTTTATCAGGTTGGAAATCTTATCTGAGTAAAGATAATATGGTAATGGTAGATCTAGACCACCTGATTCCATTTCTTTCCACTGGGGGGCATTATTAGTTTCAAAATAAAATTTGATTGATCTTAATTGTGTAGCCCAATAATACCAAATTATATTTGGACACTTTAAACCTCCCTGGTTATATGGCAAATGCATTAAGGACAACCGAATTCGAGCTTTATCATTTTTCCAAATAAATGCAATAAATTGTTTTTTTATCTTTGCAAAAAAAATCATTGGGCGGGGGCAATGGCACATTCTGAAACAAATACAACATTTTGGGGAGCATATTCATTTTAATAACATTAATTCTTCCAATTAAGGACAAAGGTAATAATATCCACCTATCAACAGACTCTGTTATATCATTCATCAAAGATTCATAGTTAACCCTGACCACAGAATTCAATTTGCGTCTGATTTCTATGCCTAAATATGTAAAGTGATCCACCACTCTAAAGGAACGAGTCTGTGGGTCAGGATTACTAGCTTCCTTTTCATCAAGTAATAGAATTGAGGACTTGGTATTATTAATAGTGTATCCAGAAATCTTACCAAAGTTCCCTATCAAATTTAAGAGAACCGGAATTGTTCTACTCATGTTTGAAATGAAAAGGATAACATCATCTGCATACAGTGCAATTTTGTGTTCAACATGGCAAATCTTTATCCCAGCTATATCTGCACATTTTCTTATGGCAATTGCTAAAGGTTCTATTGCCAAAGTAAACAGGAGAGGTGACAATGGACAACCCTGTCTACATCCTCTCTTTATAGCAATCGGCTGTGAGATATTTTTATTTGTCACCACCTCTGCGGTAGAATTTAAGTAGAGCAATCGTATCCATTTTAGAAAATTATTTCCATATCCAAATCGTTGTAAAACATTGAAAAGATAGGGCCACTCAACCCTGTCAAAAGCCTTTTCGGCATCTAAAGACAAGAGGGCCTTATCTGTAGTATTATCTAAACCATGAATAATGTTGAGAACCCTCCTAACATTATGAAACCCCTGTCGCCCTAAAATAAACCCATTTTGGTCCCTGTGTATTACAAAAGGTAATGTTTCTTGGAGTCGTTTTGCCAGGATTTTACATAAAATTTTTAAATCAGCATTCAAAAGGCTTATTGGTCTTAAATTTTCACAGCAGTTGCTTGGCCTGCCAGGTTTGGGTAATAATGTTACTATGGCTGCCGTAAGTGACTTTGGTAGATATCCACACTGAAATGCTTCTAAGAACATGTCCAAAAGAGGTTTAAGAAATTTGGATTTGAATTTTTTATAGAGGTCTATTGGAAGTCCATCGGGACCTGGTGTTTTACCTGCCTTCATATTATCAATAGCCCTATCAATTTCCTTCTCATCTAAACCAGCTTCAAGCCTTTCTGTTAAGTCGTTTGGAATTTGAGGGATTTCCAGTGTATCTAAAAAAGTATTTTGATTATCACAGTCTTTTCCAGAGTCATATAATTTTTCATAATAGTCTCTGAATTCTTTGTTTATTTCTGCAGGATTGGTTATTGTAACACCATTACTTTTTATAATCGAAGTTATTGCTTTTCTTGTTTCTAATTGTTTAATTTGCCATGCCAACAGTGATCCAGTTTTCTCCCCCTGTTCATAAAAGGTCTGATTGAGTCTGATGATATCGGAAGCTGCTGCTCTATCGGCTGAAAGTTTGTTATACTCTGCTTTTAGTGTCAGCAAGTCTCTTTCAGCATTAGCATTGTTGTTATTGATTACCTGGTTCTGGAGAGTTTTTATTTTAGCCTCAAGGAGCAATCTCTTTTTATGAAAGTCTCTAGATTTAGATGAGGTATAGCTAATTATATGTCCTCTCAATACAGCCTTAAATGCCTCCCATTTTATTGCCGCACTTGTTTCAGTTGTGTTATCCTTAAAATAGTCATCTATTACCTTCCCGATATATTCAAGAAAATTGTTATCTAACAGCCATTTTTGATTTAAACTCCATCTAGGTGGATCTTTGATTAATGCATCCTCTGTGTAAATAATGCCACATGGTCCGTGATCTGACAACAGTATACTATCATAAAAGCAATCTTCAATTTTTGATATTAATAAAGATGAGATTAAAAAATAATCGATGCGAGAAAAGGTTTGGTATGTAGCAGAATAACATGAGTAGGCAATGCCATTGGGTTTTAAATGCCTCCAGATATCAATTAAATTTAGTTCGCTTATAAAATGTTTAATAGTTGTCCTGCTTTTATTGTGGGTATTGTCAACACCAGTAGATCGGTCCTTAGTTGGATCTAGAGTGCAATTCCAGTCCCCTCCAATTATATAAAGGCCTGGGAGGGTGGAAAGAGTAAGAAAGAAATCTGTAAAAAAATTTTGATCGTCCACATTTGGACCATATACATTCACCAGATTTAAACTGGTTTTAAGTAGTGAGCCCTGAACAATTAAGTATCTTCCTAATTTATCTTCAATTACATTTGACACTTGAAAAGGAACCGAGTTATGAACAAGGGTCATAACTCCCCTTGCCTGCGAATTAAAAGATGCTGCATAAACAGTGCCCTTCCATCTCCTACTAATTTTGACATGGTCCTCTTTAATAGTGTGGGTCTCTTGTAAAAATATTATTTTTGCACCAGAATCTTTTAACTTGTTCATCACTTGTTTAATTTTTTTTATTTTCTGCAAACCTCTGCAATTCCAGGATATGAAATTAAGTTTCACTTTTTGGGACATTTCAAAGCAAAAAACAAAATTCTGATGGCTGTTTGTCTAAAATGGTTGACCACTGAACTAAACACACACTGAACACTCTGAACTTTAGAAACAAACAAAAAACAATCCCATCCCCACATTAAGTGGTTATTCCCCTTATTTATGTAGCTTCCTCTAACCTTTAGGGATAGATCCAAAATCTAGATCAATCCCCTTAACTGTTCTGGCACAGTTGGTGGAAAAAGAAAGAAAAGAGAAAAAAAAAAATTTGCTAACTTCAAAAGCTCCCCTGCTTTTTAGGTTTATTTTTTATTATTATTATTTTTTATTTATTTATTTTATTTTTTTTATTAATAATGGATTAGATTATTGTGCACTAATATAAAAATGCCAAACAAAATTCCAGCAGGGACAATAAACATGATGTGCACAGCTTTAACTTTTAACTTTGACAGAATAGGATGTTAATGAAATAACAGACACTGCGCATTGCAATGCCTCCTAACTTTACTGATCAGAATTCTCCCCTTCAACGCTGTGTATGAACTCCTGCACTTGTGATACGTTGTCAAATGTGAGCGTTCGTTCTCTATATGTTACCAGCAGTTTGGCAGGCGGTCTGAATCCATGCCTCAGTCCCAGTCGTCGCAGTTGTTGACGCACCGAATCATACTGCCTCCTCTGTTTGTGCACCTCCGTTGCCAAATCGTTGTAGAGCCGCACGCTGATATTCTTGTAGAGGATGTCCCCCTTCGTTCTTGCGGCATTCATCACGGCGACTTTCTGTTTATAGTTCAGGAACTTCATGATTAGAGGTCTTGGTGGATCTCCTGTACTTCTCTTTGGCCCAATGCGGTGCGCTCTCTCCAGTATCAAGGGCGATCGCAGCGGTGTCATATCCAGCGCATCTGGTATCCAGCTCTCAAGAAACGAGCATGAGTCCGGGCCCTCCGCTCCCTCTGGCAGTCCCACGAGTCGTACGTTATTCAACCGCGATCTGGTTTCCATGTCAATTAACTTATCCTCCAGGACCCGGTTCCTCTTTTCCAACTTTTCCACCCTGCTCTTGAGAGCGCCACACTCATCCTCAACCGCAGAGACGCGCACCTCCGCTTCTCCGATCCTATTGGTGCAGTCACTTAGTTGTTTTTTCGTTTCCTTCTGATGCCTTTAGAATGCCATTCAGTTTACCGTTAAACTCTTGCTTTAAATCCCACACCGCCTTCAGGATTTCGTCCCTAACGAGTTTGAGTTCACTGTCAGCTGCCGCTGGAGCGTTGCTGTGGGTTTCGGGTGCAGCGCTAGCCTCATTGCTAGCGTTAGCTTCATCTTCTACCGGGCTAGTTGCTTCTTTGCTAGGTTTTAGCTCTACAGATTTCCCGAAGTCAGATAGCTTCGACTGTGTTACAGTTTTCCCCTTTTCTCTGGTCATCTTAGCGTTCGTTGGCATTCTCTCCTTATCAAAGATAACTATCTGTGCACACTTGTATTAAAATGCAATTTGCAACAGGATTTTGCTCAGAAAATATCAGAGCAGGGGCGCACACGTCTGTCTAGTTTGCGGCCATAACCGGAATCGTCAATTGCAGTTATTTTAACCATGATAATCTTAACACCAAATTTGAATATTGTACCTTGTCTAATGTCCTCTGTCTGTAGGTTAAGGCGCTTATTTAATTGTAAGGACAAAGCAAAAAGAAAGAAAGAGGAGGTATTTTACTTCTATATGGTATAAACTGCTGAAAACATAACTTATTTAGATCACCATGTTACCGTTTATTGTTTTGAAAGCGCTATATTTACAGAAAAAACATATTAAAACATTAAATTAGTTTCAGTTTCGTTATTGACGCACAGAATTTTCCCTCACCTTGCTCCCTGTGCTAATTCCCTCTCCCTTCAGAGCGCTACGATAACACAATCAGCGTCTCAATGGAACTACCACACATCGCATCAGGTTTGTGAAGTTGTTGTGGACAGTTTTGTATCAAGTTTTTGTATATTTATGGAGAATTTTGTGGGCAGAGCAAAGCACAGAATCATACAAATAAGGAGGGTTTGAATAGGACTCGGGAGAGATCACAAAATTACTCAGACATGCGTGGATCTAAAACCTCTTCAGGCAAGTTTCTGATGAGAGAACAGTGATATAACATGGTAAAAAGTTTAACTAACTAATAAGGGTACAGACTGCATATACAGTCGTCCCTCGCTATATCGCGGTTCACCTTTCGCGATCTCGCTTTTTCTCAGCTTTTTTTTAGTACAGTTTTGCATGCCTTTAACAGCATATGAACGAGTATTGTGTTCCTCCTGCTGCGTCCTGATTGGCTAAGGGACTCCTCTCTCCTGTACAGTACAGAATGTGTTCAGCTGCCAAATTTACATAAATGTTCGATCTGAAGTGCTGCATGTTTGCAAGTTTTCTCCCGACAAACCCACAATGTTGACGAAACATTCTGCACCGACAAAGTCTCCTGCGGTTGCACCCAAAAGGCCGAGGAAGACACTAAACAACGCACAAAAAGCTGGACTTCTGGACACGCTGAAGGAATGAGAAGTTACGTGCTGTAGCAGAGTCCTGCACCGGGTCGGGTACCTGCAAATAGTTGCTGAAACCAGTCCTAGTTTAGTCCTGGATTAGTCCTGGTTTCAGTCTTGGTTCAGTCCGTGGCGTTGGCAGCGCAAATGTTTGATATAAATCTCAGGTTCTCCAAAGATGGACCTGTGCAGGAGTCCACAACGGAATAAATTAATCTTTGGTTCGTTACATAAAGAAGGAGGAAAATAACAAAAGGACGACAGCAGCAATAAGTTTTAAGAAGGATGCAAAAAGTGTTGTAACTGTCCTGTCTCAGAAAAGTGTATAAAATGTGTGGTGAGGGGTTTTACAGACTTAAAACAGATATAATAATTGTAAAATATAAAGTTGACTACTTTGCGGATTTCACCTATCGCGGGTTATTTTTAGAACGTAACCCCTGCGATAAATGAGGGACCACTGTACTCTCTTTTAATATAGGAGCTATTAATATGATTACGTAACCAAAAAACCTTCCAAAAACCTTCTAAAAACCCTTGTGTAGTCCTACCAAAGGGTGCACTCGCTCTGAGCTCCCTCTCTTCCATTGTCCCTGGCTCAGCAGTATCAGGATTAGTTTTGCGTCGCACAGGTTAGCCGAAGAACCCGTTTTTAATGCTCTTATCTGTGCCTGTCAGAACGCGCTCGGGGCTTCAGTTCACCGCCAGCCCTGATGAAGATGGATACGCTGGCACGCGCGGATGCCAGGGCGCCGTGTACCTGCTAAAAAACGCCCAAGAACTGTGATCTGATGGAAGTAAAGCGGCGTCAGCACGTAGGCAACAGTTTGAGATGCAAGTTTTCAAAGGGACAAAGATTTATGAGAGAAGCTTTTGTGGTAAAGGTGCACTGCGCAACTTTTTCTGGCTGTTTTTCTCCATAAAGATGTTATTGTTTTGTCTTGAATGTTCCATAGTATGACTTTAAACATATACATCTAGCATTTATTCATTACGGGTGTTTTTATTGCTCAAAAATACAGTAATTCCTTCTATAAACAGGGCAACTCTCCACAGATCTGACCTGCTTGTTTCTCTGTTGATAGATGGTTTAATCAATACTGTGGAACATTCTAGACAAAGCAATAACATTTCCATGGAGACAAACAGGTGGCGGACCCCTCCACTAAAAATATTTTGCAGTGCAGCTTAAAAGTAGGGTTTGAATTGTTGAGTACTGGTTGATTTTGTGGGAAAAAAAGACATAATTGTGATTTTTTTGGGGGACAAATTTTGCGATTGCGAGTAGATTTGCGGACGCTAAAATTTCAAACTTGATTTTGATAAGGAATTGACTCAATACATGATACCGGCTATGTTACTATGAGATCTTATACTAAATTACACTTCTATAATTTACATTGAAGCTACTCAGAAAAGGTTTGTTTCTGTCCTACTGATGTGATTTTGTTTTTCAATATTAATACCTGTTCAAATGAGAAGATGAGATGAAAACTAAATGAGAATCTAGTTCTGATATTATTTTTAGATATGATTTTTAGTATCGATTAGTGTCTGATTTTCATTACTTTTGACTTTTTATCCAGACTTTAAAAAAAAAGTAAGATTCTGTTAAGGAATATGCATTGCATGAAACCGTCAATATTTATAAAACTGACGATATGCCTGTCACGATTCAACATATATCATGATATATCTCAATTACTAAAAGCAAAGGACTATGTATTGTGATTTATCAATAATTACGTATAATATTTTGGTCAAGTACACCTTCACAAGAACAAAATTGAACGAAATACAGTTTATTAAATTTTTTAAATCATGAGAACAGTAAATGTAACTCATGAAAAACCTGAACTTCAAAAAAAAAATTTCAGATGCATTTTGAATTGATATAGATTTTTTTATAAAAAAGCGATTTTTTTTTTTTTTTTTTTTTCTTCTTTTTTGGGGGGGGACAACTTTTGCGTTTGCGAATATATTTGTGGATGCTAAAATTTCAAACTTGATTTTGATGAAGGAATTGATTCAATACTTGATACCTCCTGCTTTCTTTATGTTAAGTGAAGCACTGAATAGATTTTTTCTTACACCCCTAATTCTGTTCAGAGTGGAGAGTGTAAATAGCTCCAGGAGTGTTAACATTTGAGAGAAAACTGAAGTCGGAACTGATAAACTAACATAAGAATCCCCTATTTTCCAAACATGTTTGTGGAAGTCTAAACTAATGTTGTCACAATACTAAAATTTCAGGAAGGAAATTTCAGGAAAATTTGATACAGATACAGATTCCGATACAACCTGGATATTAAAAAAACACTCTTTATTTAGACAATAGAAATGTGAAACTTTTAACAATCCAGGTCTAAACTACAAACTGATGCTTCCTAAAAAAAAGACAGATAGACAGATATAATGTGCAGCCTTAGTATTTGTGGAGGAAATTGTGAGTGACTTTTGTGTTTTGTTTCTATATATTTCCCAGGCTCCGGATGAAGCGGCGGCCGACTCCATTAACCTGAGTCAGAAGGTGTCGCTGGTGGCTCCTCAGGTCACTGTGGAGCCGGTGCCCGAGGAGGGCGAGGAGGAGGGAGAGGAGGGCGAGGTCGGCGAGGTCAGCGAGGTCAAGACTCTGCCGGAGTGGAGCGAGAAGGTGGCTCATGGCATCATCACACGGGCAAGTCTCACACTCACAGACACAGAGACTTAAACTTAGACAAACTTCATTGATCCACAAGGAAAATTATTTGGACATGGTAGCTCACACATAGCAGATTATAATAACAAAGAGAAATGGTTTAATACATTTTAGATAAATAGCAGAAATAGCAAGAAACTGAGGTCAAATAAGACATAATTATATAAACGTCTATGTACATCCTGCTCAGCCTCCCCTCAGAGTCAAGGTGTGACCAGGAACAAGGCTCACTGTCCTAAACTTTACTGACACTATCTAGCAGAAAGGAAAGGGAAATAAATACATTTTAAGTAAATAAAATTAATAAATAGCAAAGGAACAAATGGGTAATGAAAGAAGATGAAGAGAAAGAGAAAGAACAGGGGAAAAAAGCAACTATCATTAATTACAAGAATAATTATTTTAACCTTTTTCTTCCTTTCCTCCTGCCCCTACCCTCTTATATTTCTTCTGGTTTATTACTTACTTGGGCTGGGTGTCATTAAGAAGTTTCCGATACGATACATACCTCGATACAGTGCACTTTCGATTTGATACATTATATTTCAAATCGATTTGATACAGTTCAATAAAAAATAATGTCTAAATCATGGCTCTGATACTAAAAGTCTTTGTTAAACCACTTTTTGTGCACACACCCATTTTAATGATCAAAAGAGAAATTGTCAAATGTGTTGCACAAACAAACAACAAAACTGTAGCGCAGTAACAAAATTATTTAGTCAAATATACCGAAAAATATTCTTTGTGATTTATTGATACAGCAGCCCATGATATCGATACTGTATCATCACATTAAACGATACGATATATCAATATTTTTATATTTTTGCGCACACCTATTTCTTACCTTCTCACACACACACACACACACACACTTGCCCTCCCATTTAAGAAGAACAGAAGTAATTTTTATTATCTCGTCACCCCTTCAAACCTCGATTTATGCCCTGCTCCCCCTGTCCCCTCAAGTCAAAATGTCTTATGTCTTTTACTATTTGCACTGTCTCTAATATCACAATAAAAAAATAAAAAAAAGTCTTAATTAAAAAACTAAACAAAAAAAAAACCAACTAAGTCCTCGAAGGAAGAATTTTATCAAACATAAAATAAATAACTTGACTTAACAAATGAAAAAAGTATATAGTATATGTTAAAGTACAAATAAAATATAGAAATAATAGAAATACAGTAATAAAAATATATGTCAGAGTGCAGTTTTGTCAGGTGCAGCAACAGATTTTCCTCATCACATCCTTCATGGGTCCTCTCTCTGATGAAAAAATATAAAACACTCACTTAAATTTAGTGTTTAAATGACAAGTAAAAGAAAAAAGTGTTACTCTGACCAATATTTAAGCCAGTATTTGAATTATCTCGAATAGGATACAAACTAATTCTGTTTTTAAAGAAAAGTTAAAGTCTTTGAATACATAAAACTAGTCATTATTGAAATATGATACATTATTTTCTTGGTGCTACACACTGACTAGAGTAAACATTTTATATCCGTGGAAAAGTGTCTACAAAGTAATTTATTTAGCCCTTATTGTTGAGGCAATTTAAGGACAAAGTATTATGATGGTGTAGAGGTGCATTGTGTAGCTTTACGGTGGAGTAACAAAAGTGAGTAACTCTTCCACCTTTGGATGAAACAGTACAACATTTAAACACATCAAAACACTTGGCGTAACTGACTTAATTGTTGTAAAT